>NW_027255896.1:15754814-16054814 GCF_043229965.1 Drosophila suzukii | reverse complement strand
CAACTGCATCTAATAACGTCCCGATTCGCAAATCAGCTTCAAGTAAAGAAAATAAAATCTTCAGCATCACTCGGTCAATATTACGATTCAGTCCCGAACTTCCGAATACTCAGCCAACATTACCGCGGTGATTGCTCCGAACCGACAGCCTAGCTTCAACGTCGACATTGGCAGCTGGAACATACCCAAAAATATACAGTTAGCCGACCTAAGGTTTTATGCTCCCCAGCGGGTGGATCTTTTAATCGGATCCTCTTTTTCGAGATGTTGTGCGTTGGCCAAATCAAGCTCCCACCTGGATTTCCCCTAATTCAAAAGACGCGTCTGAGTTGGGTTGTTTCTGGAGGTTATGGCCTTTCCAATGGCTCGGCTTTAATGTCGTCTCAAGATGTACTCCTCGCTAGTAGAGAGAATAGTTTCGATCGGTTAGATGATCTTCTTCGACGATTTTGTGAAGAATTCTGTTCGGCTGCCTGCCAAGTTCAATCTAGATCTTTTGGGAGAGTCCTACCAGCAAGTTGTTTTTGATGGATCGGCGGCCAGTTCCTCAGGCTATTCTTTCAACGATGTTCTTATGGCAGGCCCTGTTATTCAGCCTAAGCTGTTCCAGATTCTTCTTCGGTTTCGTTCACACCCAGTAGCAATCACAGGAGACATTTGCAAAATGTACCGTTGTGTTAGGGTTCAGCCTGAGGACAGTCACTTGCAATGCATTTTGTGGAGGGACTCCCCCCAGAACCAATTGCGGGCCTTTAAACTAGACACCGTTACTTATGGCACGAAGCCAGCATCATTTCTGGCTGTGCAAGCTATGCATCAGTTGGCAGCAGATGAACATACAGCGTTTCCGCTTGGGGCTGAGGTCATTCGTCGCGATTTTTATGTGGATGATTTGATATCTGGAACGAAGTTCAAGGAAGAGGCAGTCATCATTATGGATCAGGTATCAAAACTTCTAGCCAATGGAAAATTTAAGCTTAGAAAGTGGTGCTCAAATGTGTCTGCTGTTTTGGATGGAGTTGCAGACAAGGATAAGGAGTCCTATTTTAAGTCTGATGATGGCATTGATTTTGCAAAAACCTTGGGTCTCGCTTGGGATCCAGTTTCTGACCAACTATTGTTTTCCTTTTCGGTCTTACAGTCAACATCAAGCCCCTGCAGGCGATCTGTCCTGTCTGCAATAGCGCGATTTTACGATCCTCTCGGGTTGGTTGGACCTGTGATCACAAAATCGAAAATTTTCCTTCAACAACTGTGCAAGGAGAAGTTTTCCTGGGATGAAAGCCTTCCTGAGTCACAGAATACGGAATGGAGTGCTATATGTACGAGTTTTGGGCAGATTAAGCATGCGTCATTTCCTCGGCTGGTTCGTTCTCCAAACTCTGAGAGTGAAATTCATGGATTTTGTGATGCCAGCATAGAAGCATATGGTGCCTGTGTCTACATCGTTTGCAACGGCCGATCTCAATTACTTTGCTCGAAGTCAAGGGTAGCCCCCTTGAAAACACTCACTGTGCCCAAGTTGGAACTGTGTGGAGCGGAACTCCTCTCTAGGCTCATCGCAGAAGTGGCTGGGGCGAGTGCATTTGAGGGAAAGGTTTACTGCTGGCGCGAATCTGCTGTTGCGCTTTCATGGATCCGAGACGGGCCGTCCAGACTTAACATTTTTGTAGCGAACCGAGTAGCTGCCATTCAAGAGCTAACTGAGTCAGTGGAGTGGCGATATGTTCCAGCTTCTTTAAATCCAGCTGACATTCTCTCCCGAGGTGCTTTTCCTGCTGAGCTCAACGAGTCGCCTCTCTGGGCTCATGGACCAAAATTCCTCTGTGGCCCCAAAGCTGACTGGCTGACCCCAATCACTGCTGAAAAGCCAACGCTTCAGGTTCGACGGAGGATTCTACTAACAAAATCTCCATACGAAGACATAGTGGCCAGTTCCAAATTTGCCAAGTCCTTTTCTGCCCTTCAAAGAATTTTCGGATACGTCTATCGCCCTACGCTCACGGTGTCTGACCTTCAAGGCGGTACGCTGCTGTTGCTTCGTCTTGTCCAGCGCTCACATTTATATGATGACATCAAATTATTGCAGTCAAAGGGAATGGTGCACTCCTCCAGCTCGCTAGTATCTCTTTCGCCATTTATTGACCAATTTGGGCTTCTTAGAGTGGATGGCGGGCTAAGGAATTCTTCTCTGGATTTTAATGGGCGTCATCCAATTATATTACCACGGAGTCAATTGCCATTATTACTCACTTTCATGAACGCAATCTGCACACTGGGCCACGGGCATTACTCGGCATAATTCGATCCCAGTATTGGACTATTGGGGGGAGGAAGACGGTTATGAAGGCGGTAAACAAATGCATTAGATGCTTTCGAATGAAGCCTCGAGTAGTGGAGCATATCATGGCGGATCTTCCAAAGGAGCGACTTGATGGATCTCATGCATTCGAAGTCACTGGCATTGACTTTTGCGGGCCATTTTTTTACAAGTCAGAGGCACGAAGCAAGCCTCCAGTAAAATGCTTCGTTTGTGTCTTCATTTGTTTCGCCACAAAGGCTATTCATTTGGAGTTAATCAAGGATCTCTCTACGGTATCGTTTCTACATGGCCTCAAACGATTTATATGCACTAGAAGAAGGCCGCGGCAGATTTGGTCTGATAATGCAACCAACTTTGTTGGCGCTCGCAATGAGCTGCTCGAACTAAGGCGCCTATTCCTCAGCAGTGATCACCAGAGAGCTACGTTGGATTTTTGCCTAGCGGAGGCTATTGATTGCTGTTTCATTCCTCCTAAATCGCCACACTTTGACGGTCTTTGGGAAGCGGCTGTGAAGATCGCTAAGCATCATTTTTACCGCGATGTTGGCACTGCTGTTTTAGCCTTTGAGGAGTTGCGGACCCTGGTGTGTCACATTTCGGCGGTTGTTAATTCTCGACCATTAGTCTCGATTTCAGAAAACCCAGCTGATCTGGATGTATTAACCCCAGCACATTTTTTGAATGGTGGTCCGCCTTCCTCTTTCGTCGAGCCGGACGTGACCAGTCTTAACTTCAATCGCTTGGATGGATGGCAACGCGTGGCTTACTTGCAGCAGATCTTTTGGTCCCAATGGAAGGAAGAATACCTAACATTACTGCAGCAGCGCTCCAAGTGGCGCACCCCAAAAAATGGCCTGGCTGTCGATGATTTACTTCTGGTCAAGGACGAAAACTTGCCTCCCATGAAGTGGCCCTCGCCAGAGTGATCGAGCTTCTGTTCGGTGGAGATGCGGTTGCTCGAGTTGCCGTTCTGAAGACAGCATCAGGAGTGACAAAGCGAGCAGTAAACAAGCTGATGTTGAAACCCAGGCTTCCAACGGGGGGAGTATGTCGGGTCACGCAGCCGCAGCAGCTAATTAACTTATTTCGATCTCTTATATTAATTGCATCGCGAAAGGTAGCTGTCTCTATCTAGCTCTCTCGTTTTTTGTGTACTTGCATTTTTGGGCCCAACATTCAGCTGGCTGTCCCTTTGTAAAATCAGTACGAATTCTGATCTCGACATTAAATGCATTCTCGTCTCGCCTGCTGTACTCTCTCTCGTTAGTAAATTGTTAACAAGCCTAAAGCAACCTGAAATTCGTATTTTTATTTAGCAATAACTAATAAAAAAGCTTATTAGTTCAACAGAATTCATTATAGGAATCACTATCATCGAAAGACCTTTGTGGAGTTATATTTCCATTAGACAGCAGATATTTCTCTTAGTTGTAAAGTACAAATCATCAAGCTGTCTCTCACTATCATCGTATTTTTCACTTTGCTTCAATTCACGATTTACTTTTATACTATCTTTTAGATTATTTTTTGTTTTTTATTTTCCTTAACAAGTTCATGTAAGAGTTCAGTAATAGGTTTAAAAGTTTCCTCAAATTGTAAATTCGTTTGATTTTTGACTTGTTTGAGATCATCGAATTTTCGCTTCAAAGCCAATCAGCTTTCCTAAACTGTGACAAAATATTCATTGTAGTATATTTTGAACATTTTATAGGTTTAAGATTTAAAATTTCCGAAATTCATGTACTGCTCATGTCACTCCTCAGTTACTAAACAAATACTGTTTAGGGAACGCCATAATATGTAATATTTAAATACCATTTCCGAATAAAAAAGATTCGATACAAGTAGTAGTAGTAATAAATCATGTCAAAAAAGGGGGTTGGGGTGACCCTAATTAGTCACGCATGGTTGCACACAGGTGTTTTAAAGACCTTATTAGTATAATTAAGCAATAAAAGTGTTAGAAAAAGGATGTGGTGGTGACCCTAATTAGTCACGCATGGCTGCATACAGGTGTTATAATGACCTAATTAGCATAAAAAGGTCACTTAATGAGGTAAGATAGGTGTGTGATGTGCGAGGATCAACCCAAAGAAATGGTGAAAGTGGGGGTGTTTTGTCATGTCTTGTTTTGTCTTGTCTTTTTCTCACCCCAAAGGTGGTATGCGTAGCCGTTTTGTTGATTCAATTAGGGTTGTAGATGATATCTGTTAGTGTAATCTGTCTTCGGTCTTGTGGTCAAAATGTGTTCGTTTGAGGGATATTAGACCGCATACTTTTGTGGTGTGCATGAAGCGTGAGTTCGAAATCCTCCCCCTCTTTAGCGAGCATTAGAAGGGAATGTGAGCGTGAATATCTAAAGTATGTTGCTTCTAACTTGTATAAAGTTAAGGGGAGGGTAATCTTAAATGTTTCAATTATATAGTGGAGTTGGAGGTGGTGGTGGTGGTTCCTAACTGAATATACACAAAAACAAATGAGATCGTTTATTTAGTTAAATACGTTTTTATTTAATCATATTCGTTTTAAATTAGTTTCCAATGAGATTTTAAAATAAGGTAATGTATCCTTTCCCTCATTTTGTGCAATTAATAGTCAGGTGAAAAAGGTGCACGTGAGAAACGTCGCACAACCATAGTATCCAAAGGTTTTTATCTTAGAGAAACATATCCGATCATGTTGGGAAAAGGTGAAAAGGTTATCACAGGTGTATTCAAAGATGATTGCCTTAGAGGGACATGCCCGATCATGTTGGGGAATAAAGCGTGAATATCTAAAGTATGTTGCTGTATTAAGTTAAGAGGAGGGTAATCTTAAATGTTTCAATTCTATAGTGGAGATGGAGGTGGTGGTGGTGGTGGTTCCTAACTGAATATACACAAAAACCAATGAGATCGATTATTTAGTCAAATACGATTTTATTTAATCAAATTCGTGTTAAATTAGTTTCCATTGAGCTTTTAAAATAAATTAATGTATCCTTCCCCTCATTATGTGCAATTAATAGTCAGGTGAAAAAGGTGCACGTGAGAAAGGTCGCACAACCATAGTATCCAAAGGTTGTAATCTTAGAGGAACATATCCGATCATGTTGGGGAAAGGTGTGATCACGTACCCTTTTGTCTCATTATCACAGGTGTTGCTGTGCACGTGAGAAAGGTCGCACACCCAAAGTATTCAAAGATGATTGCCTTAGAGGGACATGTCCGATCATGTAGGGGAATAATGTTTTCTATGATTGTAAAACTAATTTAGAAATCAAAATAACCCCATTAAAATAAATCTCACAAGGGATTGATTCTCAGATGTGGAATATTTTCAAGCATACATTCTTTTCGCCCCAGAACGTTTAACTCGCAAATTTTCTAAGTTCTCTCCTTTCCACAAACGGGTCATAAACATATCATAAAAGGGATTCCAGCAAGAGCTACCAAAACATGCGCACCTGTCTATTACCTGACCGGAATAAAAGGAACACATGCAAATAATGTTTTTCACTTGCGAATAATTTAAAAAAATTTATTTTTACTTTTTATTCACTAAGTTACAACTTTACAACTTTTCCTTAATACCGACTTTTATTCTACTGTTCACAATGTTTCTTCTATTGAGCCGATCTTCTCGGATGCAAAAACGGACTGTCAACACTAAACAGCAACACTAAACGCTGAAAAAATTCAAGAAGTATAAAAACACGAACAGAAACCTGTAGTAATTACTGACATATTAGATATATCAAAATTTAAAATCGCCATACACCAAGAATTAATTGTAATATATATAAAATACCCTATCATAACAAACCGTTGCGAAGTGTATAACGCAAGATCCATCTCACACAATGATGGAAAACTGTTAATTAACAATAAATTTTATGTAATTTCTAATTTTAAGACAAAAATATTTAATAAGTATGGCACTTTAAGCCCAGAAAATACTTTTTTTACTAGGCTACCAAATGCAGAAAAATCCCTTTGTAATAAAATCAGGGAATATAATAGAAAAATTGATGTAATCCAAGAAGGAGCAATTTTTATAAATGGTTTTAATACTGTTAATGATACTCATTTAAATGGGTCATTCTTAATTACTTTTAATAGTACTACTACAATAAATAATATACCCTACTCTAATCTTGACCATAAGATAATAGAATATATCACTGCTTAACAGTATATTAATTTTTTAGTATCCGAATATCTTATGTCAAATGATTCGAAACTTTCATTCGATAACATTAACATATTAAACCCTTTTATTCAAATTAAACAAACACAAATTCCTATTACGTTAATACTGATCATATTAACTTTATATAGTAATTATTTCGCTTGTATTTAAATTCAAAAAATATCTAATATTCAAACCACGGCAAATTCATATTGAAATAACCCCCGAAAATAATATGTCCGAAAATGAAAATACCACTCAGGATGAAATTATAGTCGAATTGACAAATCATCTAATTTCAGTTTATCCGACACTTCCAATGAATCGGGACGATTCAATTTAGAGGGGGGAGAGTTATCCAGCTCATGATCCCAGCCTTCTTACCCAATTTATAAACAAACTCTTCATATAAATTAGTAAGTTTGGTGGAACTGCTGCTGGTCCCCCGCTGCTGTCCCGTAGCACGTCGGCTGGAATAGCCGGTTGGCTGGTGTTTAGCTCCTCGTAGAAATTGATGAGCTTCGAAGATTACGGTGGGAAGATGACTGTCTTCCTTTCACTACTGGCCTAGAGACTCAGTTAGTGTTTCAAAAGATAAAAAAATTAACGACGGTGGTCGGAGTTACATTTAAGCATGTCTGTTCTTTATTCGAATCAGAATGAAACTGAACTTAAAGCTAACAAAAATTGGAATCATAGCGGCCACGCAAATATGCTGTGTTTGCCGGCTATGCATGGGCATCCGGCCAGACGCTGTGTCAGCAGTTTTAGCCGGAGCGAGCTATCGAACGAACGGTCATTGCCGCCGCTCGGTTAACTTAGTTAACTACTCCCCCCTCAGGAATGAGGCCGCCCTCGGCCGACCCTAATCTGGCAATCATCTCTTTTAGCTGGGCTGTAGTTCTTCTGGCCTGGGTGAATCGCCGATAGGTTAATCCGATGCAGATCAACGCGCAGCATATTGCTCTTGCAATTAGCATTATCTGATATAAGCGATAGTCGTTGACTTCTTCTCCGAATCGTTTGATGTGTTCCAAATTACGTTCACTTAATCGATGAAGGTATGGAAGACTAAGGATGTTTCGTTCCATAGTGATGTTCAGAGAAGGCGAGCTGGCTACTCCCGAAACCCCTTTCTGGGCTGTGTCCTGGTTGACAAATCGGGTTTCGTTGACTGTGGCACTCTCAATGAAGGTCATGAGGTAGGTACCCTGTACGTGGACGTAAGTGCCATTGTCCACACTCACACGAGCCGGGCGATCATTTAAAATGACAATTCCATCGTCAACGTAAGTGAAGGGATGCAAATCACTCTGCTGAATCTCGCAGTGCGCAGTGCCTCCAGCGTGGAGCTCCTGGGCGCACGAACTTCTTAGCGCCAGTTGGCAAAATGTGGCCCCTGGTGTTACGGAGCAGTTTTTTACCGTGCGGATCTCCCCATTGCATTCCGCTATTATATTATCTTCCAGCCTGAGAATGGTGCCATGATGTGACACAGGAAAAACGGTAATTTTGTTGCAGGCTGACTTAATTTTAGGAAATTTAATAACAAAGTGTAAGATGTTAATGGATTGTAAAACTTTCACGGACGCTACGGACAAAACATCTTTGATGGCGGTCTCCGTGGGCTCTTCCATCCACACACTTTCTAGGTCTGCATGATCTAGTATGCTAGGGCTAACGACATTAATTTTCGCAAGGGCGACTGCAAGCATCAAATTCTGCAGCTCCATTACCATCATCCTATTACGAGCTAGTAACATCTCGAATAGGTGTCCCGTATCAATTTGGGATTCCTTAGCCGACCTCAGAAGTTGATTGACAGTAGTGGATATTTTATTGATTTGGTCTTGGACTTTGGTATTAATATTTAATTGCCTATTGTTTGCATCAATGAGTTGAAATTCGTTAAATTTAATTTTTTCAAAATCCTCGGCGTCCGGCGTTCCCGCCACTACCTTTAAGGCTTTACCTAGGAAGTCTAAACTCCTGGCTACTCTATGGTGAATGCTTAATGACTCGAGCAGGTCACGCAAGTGAGCGGTATCAACGCTCAAAAGTTTTTGCATATGCGATTGTGGGAACCTGTCGGTTTTTCCGTCTGTCTCTTCCACCAAGCGCCTATACTCCGAGAGATTCGCTGAGTGTCTTACAAATGCGAACTCTTCCCATATCAAAATTCGACCATCAACGATGGGAATGAATTTGGCTTTTGAGTAGTCTGTTATGTGCGCCGAAGCTACGGTCAAGAAGAATAGCAGGGGTATGATTGTAAACCTGTAATTCGGATATACTGTATTGTTTGTTAAAGACGGGTTAACCCACCACCAAAGCACAGAAAAAGCAGTATGATTAAAAATAATAGTAATGAAAAGCTTACGCCAAGTGGCTAGGGATAAAAGTAATGAAAAATGAAAAATTATCAGGCGATAGATAACATGGTTATGCTTGGCCTACCAAAGGTTGTCTTTGTGGACCACCCTCCCCCATGTCCGCTTCCACCGTTTTTTCTTCGCATAACGGCGAAAGCTTGTTTCCCAGTCTCCTGTTGGATTTTACTAGGACTTTGTCGCCGGCATTGAATATTCTGTTCTGCCGGGAGGCATTTTCCCTGCTTCTTAGCTTGTCCTGGGCATGCCTTATTTTATCCTCTATATCGCACTGTGGATCATTCGATTGAGTGACTACCACGTCGGCGGGCCTCCTACCGATGACCGAATGGAAAGATTTGTTGTATTTTCTCGTGGCCAGTAAAATCAACTCTACAGTGTCGCTGATGCCTTTGTCGATTTTGAGGCATCTGGCAAGTTCCACCAGAGTGCTGTGGAAGCGTTCCACTTGTCCGTTCGAGACGCTGTGGAGGGGCGGCGCATTTGAGACGCTAACGCCGAAGTGGTTTTCCAGCATGGTCAAAATAGTGTGCGAATTCAATGACGGTTCATTGTCGCAATAGATGACTTAAGTTTTGGGGAAAACGTTCAAGAGTTGTAATAGGGCCGGTTTGAGATCTTCTATTGTTCTAGAGAGAATCGGTTGGACCATTGCAAATTTTGAAAACTTGTCAATGCATGTGAGAAAGAATTTCTTGTCTGTAGAGAAAATGTCTATGTGCAGCATTTCCCCCACCTGCGATGGGACTGGCGTTTCGCCGAGCTCCTGTTTTTTTGGATGTCTGTCATATTTGGCTCTCGCGCATGTCTTACAGTTTGAGACGATTTCGCTGGCCAATTTTGCCATCTTCGGGAAGTAGTACTCGGAGAGCACTTGCTTCACATTCTCCTGGGCCGATCTATGGGCCCTATTATGCTCAGCTGTGATAATTTCCCGCCACTCAGCAACTGCGAAGATGTCTGTTACTTGATTTTTGCAGTACCAAAATTTTGTTGCTGGAAATTGTTGCACCAGCTGGTCCTGTACCATGGCCAACGTGTGTAGGTCACAATGGATGGCGTTTACGCCATTAGGAACGATAATATCTGCGATTTCTCTGAGCAATGATTCTTTGCACGAGAAGCTAACTAAGTGACGCCTTTTGTTCCCAAGCAGTATGAAGCTGCGTTTCGATGGGGAGCGCGCCTCCTCGAGAACCAATTGGTTCTGGAAGCAATTCAGCGGTTTGTCCGTAGAATCAATGGTGTGGGTCAGGGAGAGTTCGCTGTGTATCGTGGCTATGCATGATTCAGCTTCCTGCTCTTCCATGGCAGGTTTATAAAAAATACGAGCACCTGACTCATCAATGCGCGCCTTCCATCTCTTGATTTTAGCGTTCGGATTCGACTCCGAGACCGCAAAGGTTAAGGGCTGATGATCAGTAAAGATATTTATGTCTTTTACTGCGTACAGATAGTGCCGTAATTTGGCTAATGCCCAAATAATAGCTAACAATTCCCTTTAATTTAGAGCATAATTTATTTCCCTGTCCTTCAATGTCCTTGAGATCATTGTGACAGGACGACCTTTTTGGGACAATACCGCGCCAATGCCATAGGCTGATGCATCTGTTGTTAGATCAAATGCTTTTTTATAATCAGGGTATCTTAGCATGACGTCCTCAGATGCCAAGATATTTCGCAGCTTCTGAAACGCTTGTTGCTGCGCCTCAGAGAACTGGACCGAAATGTTCCGCGACCTATGTCTACTAACCGTTCCATTTTCCCCTTTCAGGATGTCCGAAATGGGTCTTGCTATTGCCGCAAAATCCTTTATGAAACATCTGTAGTAGCTTGCCAGGCCAAGGAATGATCTGACTTCAAACACGGATTTTGGTTCCGGGAAGTCTTTAATGGCTTTGACCTTCTCTGGGTCAGTTGTTGCACCATTGCTGGTGACTATGAATCCCAAAAAGCCTACGCTCTTTTGAAAGAAGCGTGATTTTCCTACAGACACCCTCATGTTTGCTTCGTAGAGGTTCTTTAAAACCCAATCTACATGTGTGACATGTGATTCTTCATTTTCAGAGAAAATAATCACATCATCCACGTACACGTAGCAAAATTTGCCGATTTGCTCTCGCAAGATGTCTTCGATTGTTCTTTCCCTCCGTTTACCGAAAAGGAAGTTTTTTCGCGATCACGCTCTGCGAGCATGATTTGGTGGTATCCTGACTTAAGGTCCAATGTTGTAAAATATTTGGCCTTGCCTAGGTTTCCCAATATCATGGAGATATTTGGCATGGGGTACTTGTCGGATACCGTTCTTTCATTTAGCTTGCGAAAGTCAATTACTAGTCGCATGTTTTTGTTTCCCATTTCATCAGTGCCCTTTTTGTCCACTACCCATATTGGGTTGTTGTACGGAGACACGGATTTCTGGATTATGCCGTTGTCCAATAGATTCTGGATTTCCTTGTTAACAAAATCGGCCGCCCCCATGGGGTACGGATACAGTTTTGCATAAATAGGTTCTTCATCTACTGTTCTTATTGTGGCTACTACCGAAGTGTTATACGGTAGTGCCTCATTGGGGTCCGCAAACGCCCTTTTTCTGCTTTTAAGCATTTTTATGAAGGCATCTTTGATTACAGGGGGTGCGTCAGAGCAATCTACGTTAGTAAAATTGACATCAGCACAGGTATGAAAGGAAATTTCTTCGACTTCCGAGCCCCATTTAAGACTCCCAGATTTTAAGCAAAGCGATGCCCCAGCCTGTGTAAACAGGTCGGGGCCGATTATCCCATCGAACGTTGATAGGTCCGATAGAATAAAGAACGTTGCTTTTATATTGAAAATTGAGACAAGGCATTTCTGTGTTATTTGTGTTGTGCCATGGATTGAATGAATATTGAAAGGGGCTTATACTGGACGGACGCCTTTTAGCCCCTTGTAAGGTCTAATAAAGTTTTTAGAAGCGCCCGTGTCTATAAGGAATTTCATGGAAGCCCCCGCTACTCTTCGTCTGAGGACGGGTAGCAGGGATTTACCCCTAAAAAATTTATGGCATCCGAATCATATTCTGTGATGGCGTCATCATCAATTTTTTGAGCCGCGCTAGAGGCCACTGTGGTGTATGTATCACCAGTTTTGTCAATGTGGGCAATGTGATTTACCCTTTGCCTTTTTTGTGCGTTTTGGTGCGTTTTGTCAGCGCCGGCTTCCTATTCTGGTATGCCGGGGCCTGTGATGGTTTCAACATTCTAGACAGTGATGGATCCACTTCCATGGGTTCCGGAGTGCCTCCACGGTGCCCATCACCGCGTGGAGCAGGGTGCACTTGTGCCTTATACTGTTTAGTAAAGTGTGGACTTTTCCCAGCACTTACTTGCGTGTATGCCTGTTGGGATGTTTGCTGGCGTTCTTGCGTCTTTGGATTTGTTTTCCTATCCCTATCCTCCTGACTCTTTGCAAACGACGATGCAAACGTGTACCTCTCGTGGTTTGCTACCACCTCTTGAGCTAGAGCCAGAGCTTTTGGCATGTCCTTCGGCTTTGCCGAGAAGAGGACATCTGTGAGGTTGCGCCTAAGTCCCGAAATAAATACACGAAGTGCATCATCCCGGAATTTGTCGCATAAAACTTTTGCCGCCGACAATTCGTACGACATTGTGACCTTGTTGGTGAGCAAGGTCAGTTTTTTTTCGACCTCGTCATAGTACTGCAAGAGTGTTAGGCTTCCCTGTCTGAGGGTGCCCATCTCCTGCTCGGTTACGTGGATCTGACGTTTGTCACTGTATGTAAAATCGAGCCGGTTTATGATAGCATCGAAATTCAACACAGTGCCGAACAAAGACAGCACTGCATCGGCAGGGCCTCTTATTTTGCTCCTAATAATAATAACTGCCTGATAATGGCGGGAGCTATCCACATAATTTCTACCGCTTGCCGCCAAGAGACGTATGCATCCTGTGCTCCCGTAAATTCGGGCAGGCACTTAACAGCGTCCAGGGGCTCGTCACATTTAACATTATTTTTAATATCTATGGGCTCGTAAGCTTTAATCTGAGGGGCTTTCGCTTGGGCGGGAGCGATCTGTACCGCATTAACCTGGGCGGTCAGCTGCTGTATGGCTTGGCGTAGTTCGTTTTCCCTACGCTGGCTCTCCTGGGTTGCCTCTTGAACGGCATGGGCAACTGCAGCCTTTATGGTGGCTGTCATTTGTTCCAAACTAAAAGCCATGTTTACAGTTGAGGGCATATTAGCGTGTACACGTTTCGGTGTAGAAGTTCTGGCTGGGCCTTCGGTCTCAGAATCAGAGCCGCTGGAGATTTGTTTATTGTCCCTATACTGCTGAAACGGATTGTTCATGAGGGTCTGCAATTACAAAATCGCCCTGAAGACTTAAAGCATGGTCAAGCTGTATGCTCGTGCAGGCAGCTGGCCTGTCGAGGGGGGGACGCGGGGGCTGAGTCGCCGCTTTGCCCACGATGGATGGGGGCTGTTCAGACTGAGTTGTTGCCTTGCCAGGCAGAGACAAGGTGAGGGGTGCGCGGGTACTGAGCCTCCGCTATGGCAAACCTAGAAAATGAAAAACAAAAATTGCGACCGTATCGGGTTCGCGGATGTGGAGTGGGGAGACAATAAATCCAACAAGACTGCGAAGCTAACGCTGAGAATACGAGATATTCGGTCGGGATATTTAAAGTTTGTAATTTTTTCTTTATGGCTGCACTAAAATATTGGTTTATCTATTTGCAAAAAAGAGAAAATAGTATGCAAACAATACGCAATAATATTTGGTAATATTGTCAATACGTCACCATTAATAATATATTTAGTTAAAATATATTTATTATATAAGATTTAAACAATTTTATTTTAAATTTATTATAAAAGAATTGTAAATGTCAATCAATTAATGAGAGTAAATTTACGAAATTAATGTGAGATGTCAATAATGGAACTGCAGAAATTTTTCTGGCAGTGTATTTGATTTTTTTTATAAAATGAATGCAGATAGAGGGCATGTGTGAATGAAAATGCTCACTTACATGATTCCCTAAATTTATTGCAATCCGTATTTTACGTTGAGCGCCAATTAGTAAGTTTGGTGGAACGGCTACCGGTCCCCCGCTGCTGCCCCGTAGCACGTCGGTTGCTGGTCCCACGCTGCTGTCCTGTGTTGCAGAGGCGATGGACAACTTCTAGTCCTCTGCTGGAATAGCCGGTTGGCTGGTGTTTAGCTCCTCGTAGAAATTGATGAGCTACGAAGATTACGGTGGGAAGATGACTGTCTTCCTTTCACTACTGGCCTAGAGACTCAGTTAGTGTTTCAAAAGATAAATAAATTAACGACGGTGGTCGGAGTTACATTAAAGCATGTCTGTTCTTTATTCGAATCAGAATGAAACTGAACTTAAAGCTAACAAAAATTGGAAATAGCGGCCACGCAAATATGCTGTGTTTGCCGGCTATGCATGGGCATCCGGCCAGACGCTGTGTCAGCAGTTTTGGCCGGAGCGAGCTGTCGAACGAACGGTCATTGCCGCCGCTCGGTTAACTTAGTTAACTTATACAATTCTTAGCTGAGAACGCTTTCCAGCTCGAGCGCCCAGCCGCCTTATCCAAGTCGTAAACAATTTCTTATAAACAATTCTTAGCTGGGATCAGCGTTCCCACAGAATCCCAATTAGCTCCCCCACTTCAATCGAAGTTCAGTACTAAGATTCAATTGCGCCGCAGTCCTCCTAACATAAACTAAGCTGGGTCCAGCTAATGTAAACACAAGCATCCGGTCAACACCAGGTGAGCCCCAAAACTGCAGCGTAATCCGTTTAGCAATCGAGCAGACAATTTGATCATCCGATTTCCAAACTCTCTTGAGTCCAACCCTTGTCCAACTCTTAATGAGTTCCCCAATTCTCTTAAACCGAGGTTTGCTTATCAGATAATCGGCCCTTGGCCAGGCAGACCGTTTTTGCATCTATTTTTATACCCTTGCAGAGGGTATATTGATTTCAGTCAGAAGTTTGCAACGCAGTGAAGGAGACGTTTCCGACCCCATAAAGTATATATATTCTTGATCAGCATGACTAGACGAGTCGATCTAGCCATGTCCGTCTGTCCGTCTGTCCGTACGTTTCTACGCAAACTAGTCTCTCAGTTTTAAAGCTATCGGGCTGAAACTTTCCCAAAAGTCTTATATCTTTTGCAGGTAGTATATAAGTCGAAACCAGCCGGACCGGACAACTGTATCTTATAGCTCCCATACGAATAATAGGAAAAACAAATTAAAAAAAATTATATCTTTGGTGTTTTGTAGCATATAACCTCCTAAGCTTGGAAATAACATTTTTTAATTAGTTTTGAATTTCGAATTTAATTTTATCAAAATCGGAAGACTATATCATATAGCTGCCATAGGAACGGTCGTAAAATTGGTGGAAAAATAATATGAAACAAATTAAGCTTCGGTGTTTTTCAACATATAACCTCCAACGCTTGGAAATAACATTTTTTAATTAGTTCTGAATTTCGAATTTAATTTTATCAAAATCGGACGACTATATCATATAGCTGCCATAGGAACGATCGTAAAATTGGTAGGAAAATAATATGAAACAAAGTATAGCTTCGGTGTTTTTTAACATATAACCTCCTACGCTTGGAAATAACATTTTTTAATCAGTTCTGAATTTCGAATTTAATTATATCAAAATCGGACGACTATATCATATAGCTGCCATAGGAACGATCGGAAAATTGGTAGAAAAATAACATGAAACAAATTATAGCTTCGGTGTTTTTTGACATATTATCTTATACTATTGGGAATATAATTTTCTGTGTTTTTAAATTTAATAATTATAGCTGCAAGGGTATATATTCCTTTCTTATTGCTAATGTAATTGCATCCATTAAGTTCATCAAATCGTAAGTGAGTAAGCGAAGACAGTGTTGTCTGAATGGAAATTCTTGGTTTGAAAGAACTGTTTGAAGATTTTCAGATAGAGTTTTTATTTCTTTAAATAATTTTTAATTAATAACAAATTGATTGTTATATTTTGGATTAAATCATCAATTTTATTTTGGACCGTTATCAAATCATCGTGATCGGGAGTCCCTGCTATTCATTTTCAAAGGGTGCCTATTTCATTGATTCCTCTTTTTGCCCTACTTGGTAAAATTTGTGAGAGAAGCAATTTAATAATATCTAAATCATAGGAAACTTCCCACTGTGAATTATTACTTTTGTTTAAGTGTGCTGATTCGAGTTTGATTTTCTCTTTATATAAACTTAAATTAGTTATATGAAATAGGTCAGCGTATGAATTATAAATAAGAATGTCTTTTGTATCCTTGCAGAGGAAAAAATGGTTCGTGTAATCCATTATTTCCGAATTGGTGGCTGCTACTATCAATAATGGAAATATTATTGAATTAATTTTCTGTAATTTAAGACAAACTGAGTTTAAGATTTGATGTTATCTTTATGAATCGTACGATTTCTATTGTTTATGATAACCTTATTATGTAAATTCTCCTTAACTACTTGTATTTTATATCTAGAGTTAAGCTTATTTCTTTCCCCGTGTTTTTTCTCTTAAATTGCTTCCCCTTCTGCCTTTGTTGTGAGAATTTAACATTTTCTCTTGTGCCTGTTTCAATAACTGTGGAATGGTACCATGTTCGATTTTATTGTATAATATATCGTATGGTCGTTGGTTGGTAATGGAATGTATAGTCATGTTGTATTCCTGAGCTGCTTTAATTATAATTTCAGAATAATCAACCAAGTTAAGTTCATCTTTGATGCAACGAGCAACTTCTGTAAGGGTTGAATGAGCCCTTTCTATTTGTCCATTGGACGTACTATGGCGAGGATCCGCGAAATATAAATTAATACCGCATCTTTGTGCGAAGGATTTAAATTGTGTTGAAGAAAAACTAGGCTCGTTATCCATCATTAAAGTTTTGGCAAATGGAAATTGTTGCTATATTTCTGCAATTTTGGTTTCTATGTTGAGTTTATTTTAGATCTCCTTTACAACTAAGTATTTTGAATATGAATCAATACAAGTAATGAACATTAAATTCTGAGCGTAAAAATTGTCGATATGCAGATTTGTATCCTTCTTTATTTGGGATGGGTGCTTGACCAATAGGAATTAGTACAGGGTGTCTATTATATTTGTTACTATTACAAATTGTACAGTTTTTTTGTACTCCTGTAGTTTTTTGTTCAAATTTGGCCAGTAGTATAGTCTGTTAATTTGTTTGTAATTTTCGTCCAGCCCCCTGTGTGCTCTACAATGAGTTTCCTCGATTATTAATGCTCTGTCTTCAAGGTTTTCATATTAGTACAAGTCATATTAGGAGGAATATATTCCCTTAAGATTGATACCAAATTTTCTGGGGTTTCAAATTCTATTATATGTCTGGTATTTCCGAATATATTGACCATCCCATGTAATGTATACCTCCCCGTTGCTATTAGCAATTGTTGCTTAAACTGGTTTAAGGGTTTTCGGGTTTCTTGTATAACTTTCTCAAAACTACTCTCTGCTGAATGCTGAGTGTTTGAAATGCGACCGTCTCGTTACTGTCCGTTAGCTTGTTAATTTGAAATATTGATAAGGCGTCAGCGACTACATTGGTAGATCCTGGCTTATAAATTATTTTGGGAGAGTAACTTTCAATGAATGAGTACCATCTTTTTATCTCGATGTTTGGATTTTTTTGAGATATCGAGAAAGACAGTGGTTGGTGATCTGTATAGATTTTTATGTTGTTAATGCCGTATAAATAGTTTCGCAAATTTTTAAATGCCCAAACTATTGCTAAAAGTTCTTTCTTATTGGCTGCATATATTTGTTCGGCTTTAGTTAGAGTTTTTGAAATAAAGGTTATTGGTTTTCCTTCTTGAGAAAGAATAGCACCAATAGCTAGATCGGACGCATCGGTCGTTAAAGTGAATTTTTATACCCGTTACTCGTAGAGTAAAAGGGTATACTAGATTCGTCGGAAAGTATGTAACAGGCAGAAGGAAGCGTTTCCGACCCCATAAAGTATATATATTCTTGATCAGGATCACTAACCGAGTCGATCTAGCCATGTCCGTCTGTCCGTCTGTCTGTCCGGATGAACGCTGAGATCTCGGAAACTATGAGAGCTAGGCTATTGAGATTTGGCGTACAGATTCCTGATCTTCTTACGCAGCGCAAGTTTGTTTCAGTAGACTGCCACGCCCACTCTAACGCCCACAAACCGCCCAAAACTGTAACTCCTACAGTTTTGATGGTAGATAGAAAATTTTAACTGAAATGTATTGTTCTCATCAATACCTATCGATTGACCTAAAAAAAGTTTGACACGCCCACTTTTTCCATGCTAGATTAAAAATTTTAACTGAAATGTATTGGTGTCGTCAATACCTATCGATTGATCCAAAAATAAATTTGCCACGCCCACTCTAACGCCCATAACGCTTAAATCTGTCTACCGCCGGTAGGTGGCGCATTTTAATCTCGCTTTGCTGCTTGCATATCTCCATTTCCCTTTGAGTCGAGGTACTCGACTATAGCGTTCTTCCTTGTTATTAAATTTAAAAACACAGAAAATTATATTCCCAATAGTATAAGATAATATGTCAAAAAACACCGAAGCTATAATTTGTTTCATGTTATTTTCCTACCAATTTTTCGATCGTTCCTATGGCAGCTATATGATATGGTCGTCCGATTTTGTTAAAATTAAATTCGAAATTCAGAACTAATTAAAAAATGTTATTTCCAAGCGTTGGAGGTTATATGTTGAAAAACACCGAAGCTATAATTTGTTTCATATTATTTTTCCACCAATTTTACGACCGTTCCTATGGCAGCTATATGATATAGTCTTCCGATTTTGATAAAATTGAATTCGAAACTCAAAACTAATTAAAAAATGTTATTTCCAAGCGTTGGAGGTTATATGTTGAAAAACACCGAAGCTATAATTTGTTTCATATTATTTTCCTACCAATTTTCCGATCGTTCCTATGGCAGCTATATGATATGGTCGTCCGATTTTGTTAAAATTAAATTCGAAATTCAGAACTAATTAAAAAATGATATTTCCAAGCGTTGGAGGTTATATGTTGAAAAACACCGAAGCTATAATTTGTTTCATATTATTTTTCCTCCAATTTTACGACCGTTCCTATGGCAGCTATATGATATAGTCTTCCGATTTTGATAAAATTGAATTCGAAATTCAAAACTAATTAAAAAATGTTATTTTCAAGCTTAGGAGGTTATATGCTAAAAAACACCAAAGATATAATTTTTTTAAATTTGTTTTTCCTATTATTCCTATGGGAGCTATAAGATATAGTTGTCCGATCCGGCTGTTTCCGACTTATATACAACCTGCAAAAGATATAAAACTTTTGAGAAAGTTTCATCCCGATAGCTTTAAAACTGAGAGACTAGTTTGCGTAGAAACGGACGGAGAGACGGACATGGCTAGATCGACTCGTCTAGTCATGCCGATCAAGAATATATATACTTTATGGGGTCGGAAACGTCTCCTTCACTGCGTTGCAAACTTCTGACTGAAATCAATATACCCTCTGCAAGGGTATAACAAGAAAGGAAGTTAGCTTCGGCAAGCCGAAGCTTATATACCTTTGCAGCTATAATTATTAAATTTAAAAACACAGAAAATTATATTCCCAATAGTATAAGATAATATGTCAAAAAACACCGAAGCTATAATTTGTTTCATGTTATTTTTCTACCAATTTTCCGATCGTTCCTATGGCAGCTATATGATATAGTCGTCCGATTTTGATATAATTAAATTCGAAATTCGGAACTGACTAAAAAATGTTATTTCCAAGCGTAGGAAGTTATATGTTAAAAAAAACCGAAGCTATAATTTGTTTCATATTATTTTCCTACAAATTTTCCGATCGTTCCTATGATATAGTCGTCCGATTTCGATAAAATTAAAATCGAAATTCAGAACTAATTAAAAAATGTTATTTCCAAGCGTTGGAGGTTATATGTTAAAAAACACCGAAGCTATAATTTGTTTCATATAATTTTTTCACCAATTTTACGACCGTTCCTATGGCAGCTACATGATATAGTCTTCCGATTTTGATAAAATTTAATTCGAAAATCAAAACTAATTAAAAAATGTTATTTCCAAGCTTAGGAGGTTATATGCTAAAAAACACCAAAGATATAAATTTTTAAATTTGTTTTTCCTATTATTCCTATGGGAGCTATAAGATATAGTTGTCCGATCCGGCTGGTTCCGACTTATATACTACCTGCAAAAGATATAAGACTTTTGGGAAAGTTTCAGCCCGATAGCTTTAAAACTGAGAGACTAGTTTGCGTAGAAACGGTCGGACAGACGGACAGACGGACATAGCTAGATCGACTCGTCTAGTCATGCTGATCAAGAATATATATACATTATGGGGTCGGAAACGTCTCCTTCACTGCGTTGCAAACTTCTGACTGAAATCAATATACCCTCTGCAAGGGTATACAAAATTATATCTTTGGTGTTTTTTAGCATATAACCTCCAACGCTTGGAAATAACATTTTTTAATTAGTTCTGAATTTTGAATTTAATTTTATCGACATCGGACGACTATATCATAGGAACGATCGAAAAATTTGTAGGAAAATAATATGAAACAAATTATAGCTTCGGTATTTTTTAACATATAACTTCCTACGCTTGGAAATAACATTTTTTAGTCAGTTCTGAATTTCGAATTTAATTATATCAAAATCGGACGACTATATCATATAGCTGCCATAGGAACGGTCGTAAAATTGGTGGAAAAATAATATGAAACAAATTATAGCTTCGGTGTTTTTCAACATATAACCTCCAACGCTTGGAAATAACATTTTTTAATTAGTTTTGAATTTCGAATTCAATTTTATCAAAATCGGAAGACTATATCATATAGCTGCCATAGGAACGGTCGTAAAATTGGTGGAAAAATAATATGAAACAAATTATAGCTTCGGTGTTTTTCAACATATAACCTCCAACGCTTGGAAATAACATTTTTTAATTAGTTCTGAATTTCGAATTTAATTTTATCAATATCGGAAGACTATATCATATAGCTGCCATAGGAACGGTCGTAAAATTGGTGGAAAAATAATATGAAACAAATTATAGCTTCGGTGTTTTTTAACATATAACCTCCTACGCTTGGAAATAACATTTTTTAATTAGTTCTGAATTTCGAATTTAATTTTATCAAAATCGGACGACTATATCATAGGAACGATCGAAAAATTGGTAGGAAAATAACATGAAACAAATTATAGCTTCGGTGTTTTTTGACATATTATCTTATACTATTGGGAATATAACTTTCTGTGTTTTTAAATTTAATAATTATAGCTGCAAGGGTATATAAGCTTCGGCTGGCCGAAGCTAACTTCCTTTCTTGTTTGTTACAGATTTTAATTTTGCTAAGTTTTACAGAAACCGTCTTTTATTTCAACTATCAATGCTCATATATTGGCTTATCTAGCACGGATTTTAATTTGCCATAGGTTAATAATGTTCTGGAACCTCTAGGTTAAAATTTTGTTTTATTTTTTTATTTATTTATTTTATTTATTTAGTATTAGCTATTATACATAAATCGCATTTATAATATATTAACTAATTTAAGGAAAGGAGTAACTAGCTACTATGGCCATCGACTCGACAATTGATAACAATTTTGTTACATTTATATTTGTGATTTAACATTTAATGAGAGGGGATATTTGATGATTGATACGAATGTTTAAATTAGGTGTATAATTTTACATAACCGTAGGAAAGATAATAATAGTTTGGAGTTGGCAGCTGTTAGGTCAGTTAATAGATTTGATGGCGGGGTAAGACCGAATAGGTTTGTTCTGATGTTTTGGTAGTGTCCGCAGGTATCTAGTAGATGTTTTACTGATAGTTCTTCTCCGCAATTAGGGCAGTTTAGCCGACTTTCCCCATTAAGGATGTGCTTATGTGTGAGATTTGTGTGTCCGGTTTTTAATCGAGTGAGAATGGCGCATTCCCTTCCGTTGATTGACGTAGGGAACTTGATGTCTTTCTTGTCAGGGTTAAATTGTTTATACCAGTGGTTAAACGACGACCAGTCTTCCAGTTCGATGTCCAGGCTTATAAATTATTTTGGGAGAGTAACTTTCAATGAATGAGTACCATCTTTTTATCTCGATGTTTGGATTTTTTTGAGATATCGAGAAAGACAGTGGTTGGTGATCTGTATAGATTTGTATGTTGTTAATGCCGTATAAATAGTTTCGCAAATTTTTAAATGCCCAAACTATTGCTAAAAGTTCTTTCTTATTGGCTGCATATATTTGTTCGGCTTTAGTTAGAGTTTTTGAAATAAAGGTTATTGGTTTTCCTTCTTGAGAAAGAATAGCACCAATAGCTAGATCGGACGCATCGGTCGTTAAAGTGAATTTTTATACCCGTTACTCGTAGAGTAAAAGGGTATACTAGATTCGTCGGAAAGTATGTAACAGGCAGAAGGAAGCGTTTCCGACCCCATAAAGTATATATATTCTTGATCAGGATCACTAACCGAGTCGATCTAGCCATGTCCGTCTGTCCGTCTGTCTGTCCGGATGAACGCTGAGATCTCGGAAACTATGAGAGCTAGGCTATTGAGATTTGGCGTACAGATTCCTGATCTTCTTACGCAGCGCAAGTTTGTTTCAGTAGACTGCCACGCCCACTCTAACGCCCACAAACCGCCCAAAACTGTAACTCCTACAGTTTTGATGGTAGATAGAAAATTTTAACTGAAATGTATTGTTCTCATCAATACCTATCGATTGACCTAAAAAAAGTTTGACACGCCCACTTTTTCCATGCTAGATTAAAAATTTTAACTGAAATGTATTGGTGTCGTCAATACCTATCGATTGATCCAAAAATAAATTTGCCACGCCCACTCTAACGCCCATAACGCTTAAATCTGTCTACCGCCGGTAGGTGGCGCATTTTAATCTCGCTTTGCTGCTTGCATATCTCCATTTCCCTTTGAGTCGAGGTACTCGACTATAGCGTTCTTCCTTGTTATTAAATTTAAAAACACAGAAAATTATATTCCCAATAGTATAAGATAATATGTCAAAAAACACCGAAGCTATAATTTGTTTCATGTTATTTTCCTACCAATTTTTCGATCGTTCCTATGGCAGCTATATGATATGGTCGTCCGATTTTGTTAAAATTAAATTCGAAATTCAGAACTAATTAAAAAATGTTATTTCCAAGCGTTGGAGGTTATATGTTGAAAAACACCGAAGCTATAATTTGTTTCATATTATTTTTCCACCAATTTTACGACCGTTCCTATGGCAGCTATATGATATAGTCTTCCGATTTTGATAAAATTGAATTCGAAACTCAAAACTAATTAAAAAATGTTATTTCCAAGCGTTGGAGGTTATATGTTGAAAAACACCGAAGCTATAATTTGTTTCATATTATTTTCCTACCAATTTTCCGATCGTTCCTATGGCAGCTATATGATATGGTCGTCCGATTTTGTTAAAATTAAATTCGAAATTCAGAACTAATTAAAAAATGATATTTCCAAGCGTTGGAGGTTATATGTTGAAAAACACCGAAGCTATAATTTGTTTCATATTATTTTTCCTCCAATTTTACGACCGTTCCTATGGCAGCTATATGATATAGTCTTCCGATTTTGATAAAATTGAATTCGAAATTCAAAACTAATTAAAAAATGTTATTTCCAAGCTTAGGAGGTTATATGCTAAAAAACACCAAAGATATAATTTTTTTAAATTTGTTTTTCCTATTATTCCTATGGGAGCTATAAGATATAGTTGTCCGATCCGGCTGTTTCCGACTTATATACAACCTGCAAAAGATATAAAACTTTTGAGAAAGTTTCATCCCGATAGCTTTAAAACTGAGAGACTAGTTTGCGTAGAAACGGACGGAGAGACGGACATGGCTAGATCGACTCGTCTAGTCATGCCGATCAAGAATATATATACTTTATGGGGTCGGAAACGTCTCCTTCACTGCGTTGCAAACTTCTGACTGAAATCAATATACCCTCTGCAAGGGTATAACAAGAAAGGAAGTTAGCTTCGGCAAGCCGAAGCTTATATACCTTTGCAGCTATAATTATTAAATTTAAAAACACAGAAAATTATATTCCCAATAGTATAAGATAATATGTCAAAAAACACCGAAGCTATAATTTGTTTCATGTTATTTTTCTACCAATTTTCCGATCGTTCCTATGGCAGCTATATGATATAGTCGTCCGATTTTGATATAATTAAATTCGAAATTCAGAACTGACTAAAAAATGTTATTTCCAAGCGTAGGAAGTTATATGTTAAAAAAAACCGAAGCTATAATTTGTTTCATATTATTTTCCTACAAATTTTCCGATCGTTCCTATGATATAGTCGTCCGATTTCGATAAAATTAAAATCGAAATTCAGAACTAATTAAAAAATGTTATTTCCAAGCGTTGGAGGTTATATGTTAAAAAACACCGAAGCTATAATTTGTTTCATATAATTTTTTCACCAATTTTACGACCGTTCCTATGGCAGCTACATGATATAGTCTTCCGATTTTGATAAAATTTAATTCGAAAATCAAAACTAATTAAAAAATGTTATTTCCAAGCTTAGGAGGTTATATGCTAAAAAACACCAAAGATATAAATTTTTAAATTTGTTTTTCCTATTATTCCTATGGGAGCTATAAGATATAGTTGTCCGATCCGGCTGGTTCCGACTTATATACTACCTGCAAAAGATATAAGACTTTTGGGAAAGTTTCAGCCCGATAGCTTTAAAACTGAGAGACTAGTTTGCGTAGAAACGGTCGGACAGACGGACAGACGGACATAGCTAGATCGACTCGTCTAGTCATGCTGATCAAGAATATATATACATTATGGGGTCGGAAACGTCTCCTTCACTGCGTTGCAAACTTCTGACTGAAATCAATATACCCTCTGCAAGGGTATACAAAATTATATCTTTGGTGTTTTTTAGCATATAACCTCCAACGCTTGGAAATAACATTTTTTAATTAGTTCTGAATTTTGAATTTAATTTTATCGACATCGGACGACTATATCATAGGAACGATCGAAAAATTTGTAGGAAAATAATATGAAACAAATTATAGCTTCGGTATTTTTTAACATATAACTTCCTACGCTTGGAAATAACATTTTTTAGTCAGTTCTGAATTTCGAATTTAATTATATCAAAATCGGACGACTATATCATATAGCTGCCATAGGAACGGTCGTAAAATTGGTGGAAAAATAATATGAAACAAATTATAGCTTCGGTGTTTTTCAACATATAACCTCCAACGCTTGGAAATAACATTTTTTAATTAGTTTTGAATTTCGAATTCAATTTTATCAAAATCGGAAGACTATATCATATAGCTGCCATAGGAACGGTCGTAAAATTGGTGGAAAAATAATATGAAACAAATTATAGCTTCGGTGTTTTTCAACATATAACCTCCAACGCTTGGAAATAACATTTTTTAATTAGTTCTGAATTTCGAATTTAATTTTATCAATATCGGAAGACTATATCATATAGCTGCCATAGGAACGGTCGTAAAATTGGTGGAAAAATAATATGAAACAAATTATAGCTTCGGTGTTTTTTAACATATAACCTCCTACGCTTGGAAATAACATTTTTTAATTAGTTCTGAATTTCGAATTTAATTTTATCAAAATCGGACGACTATATCATAGGAACGATCGAAAAATTGGTAGGAAAATAACATGAAACAAATTATAGCTTCGGTGTTTTTTGACATATTATCTTATACTATTGGGAATATAACTTTCTGTGTTTTTAAATTTAATAATTATAGCTGCAAGGGTATATAAGCTTCGGCTGGCCGAAGCTAACTTCCTTTCTTGTTTGTTACAGATTTTAATTTTGCTAAGTTTTACAGAAACCGTCTTTTATTTCAACTATCAATGCTCATATATTGGCTTATCTAGCACGGATTTTAATTTGCCATAGGTTAATAATGTTTTGGAACCTCTAGGTTAAAATTTTGTTTTATTTTTTTATTTATTTATTTTATTTATTTAGTATTAGCTATTATACATAAATCGCATTTATAATATATTAACTAATTTAAGGAAAGGAGTAACTAGCTACTATGGCCATCGACTCGACAATTGATAACAATTTTGTTACATTTATATTTGTGATTTAACATTTAATGAGAGGGGATATTTGATGATTGATACGAATGTTTAAATTAGGTGTATAATTTTACATAACCGTAGGAAAGATAATAATAGTTTGGAGTTGGCAGCTGTTAGGTCAGTTAATAGATTTGATGGCGGGGTAAGACCGAATAGGTTTGTTCTGATGTTTTGGTAGTGTCCGCAGGTATCTATTGTAGTAGATGTTTTACTGATAGTTCTTCTCCGCAATTAGGGCAGTTTAGCCGACTTTCCCCATTAAGGATGTGCTTATGTGTGAGATTTGTGTGTCCGGTTTTTAATCGAGTGAGAATGGCGCATTCCCTTCCGTTGATTGACGTAGGGAACTTGATGTCTTTCTTGTCAGGGTTAAATTGTTTATACCAGTGGTTAAACGACGACCAGTCTTCCAGTTCGATGTCCAGCAAAATGTGTTTGATGTTTTCCCAGATGTCCTGTTGTACTCCAGGTATGATTGTATGGCCGGAGCCCGACCGGCTAATTTTGCAGCATTGTCGGCTAACTCGTTCCCAATGATTCCTATATGAGCCGGGACCCATAATAGTTTAATTTTGCTATTGTTCTTGATGCAGAGGTGACGAATTTCGGATAGAAGGTTATTGTTATTGCAGAAGTTTTGTACTCCTTGCAGGGTGGACAGACTATCACTGCAGATGATATAACTTCCCTTAAGTTCGATAGCAAATTTAATTGCCTTAATAATAGCTACTGCTTCCGCTGTAAAAACTGAGAAGTGGTGAGGTAGCTGACCCCATGAAACAATTAATCCGTGTTGGTCAACCACTGCAAAGGAGGTTGTGGCGTCGGACTTTGAACCATCGGTGTAAAGCCATCTCCTATCGGAGTATTTATGGGTAACTTCTTCGAATAGCTGCTTAAACGTTGTGATTGGAGTCCTTGATTTTTAGAAATCATGAAGTGTAGTGTCTATGGCGGTGGAGTGTAATTTCCACGGAGGGGATGGAATGACTTTGTTCCAACGATAAGGCGACCCTATGTTGTGTCTCTTGATAAAGGTTATACATCTTCGTATCGTATACTGGACTTTGAATTTCCTACGGTGCTTCGAGGCAACTTCGTAGTCCTTCAGCAAAATAGAGTTGTTTGAGCACATGAGTTTTGGTATTAATTTAAAGGTAGTTTGCGCGACTCTGGTTTTAATGTCCGGCAAACCTGCTTCGGCTAGGATGCATTTAGTTGGGGTCGTTGGGAATGCGCCAGTGCTACGCCTGACGGCCGCATGGTAAGGGGGTAAGATTTTTCTTAAGTTCGATGGCGCGCACCAGCCGTAGATTGGGAGGCCATAATCAATTATGGACAGCAACAAAGCTCTTGTCGCTTGTATAAGTGTGGTCCGGTGGATGAGAGATCGCTTAGATGTTAAGAATTTAATAATGTTTAGTCTATTGATAAGTTTAATCCTAAGTTCGCTACAGTGTTGTTTAAATGTGAGTCGTTTATCAATTGTCAGGCCAAGTATTTTAAGAAAAGAAACGCGTTCTATATCTATGTCATTGAACGATAATGGTGGGTATGTACAGCGCTGTTTTTTACAAATATGAAAAACCTTACATTTATTTACAGCAAGGGTCGCACCAGAGGTGTTACCCCAGATTTGGATTTCATTAAGGACTTCTTTAAACTTATTATTTAGTGTAGTAGTATTCTTACATTTGCTAAAAATTATGGCATCGTCTGCATAAATTGCCAGTTTAATTTGCTTATGTCTTAATATTATGTTATTTAAGGACTGGAAGGCTATCATGAACAATACCACAGAGAGGGGCGATCCTTGTGGGATGCCATTGTGGAGAGTATAGAATTTAGATACAGTGTTGTTAACTCTTACTCGGATAGAACGGTTGATCATGAAAGCCTTCGCTAAGTTGAAGGTCTTTTGACCTACCCCCCACCGGGAAAGTTGATCCAATACTGTATGCACCCCTACGCGATCGAAAGCCCTTTCAAAATCAGTTGCCAATATGGTAACATGATTTTTGGTAGAAAGGGCGTCCGATGCGTAATGGTGGAGATGCAGAAGGGAATCAAGAGTGCTATGTTGTTGTCTAAAAGCGGTTTGGTGGGGGCTGATAAGTTTATGTTTTGTAATGAACCTCATTAACCTTTTGGCTAACATTTTTTCTAGGGTCTTGCTTAAACATGGGAGTAAAGAAATAGGTCTAAATGATGTTATTTCGTGTTTTGGTTTGTTAGGTTTTAGGATAGGGACAATCATGGCAGACTTCCACACATGAGGATAGGTACCCCTAGCGAGCATAGCGTTATACATTTCTAATAGGCGGTATTTAGCTTCGGAGGGCAACTGTTTAAGCATTGGGTATGAAATTCGGTCTATACCGGGTGTTTTCCCCTTCGCATACTGAAGGGCATATTCAAGCTCACTAAGGGTAAAATTTGAGTCAAGGTCTGTAGAGGCGGTCGACAATTTGGTGGGTGTGTATCCCTGAGAAAGAATTTCTTCTTTACGGGTCTTGTATTGGTGGGAGAAATTGTCGTCCTTAGAGTAGTCCGACCAAAAATTCCCAAATGCGTCGCAAATGTCTGCGGAGTGATGGAGATCTTCGTTGTTATATTTAATTGTCCTAAGGTTATTTGGAAAATTACCTATTAGGCGATTTAGGTCAGACCAAGTTTTCTTGGTCGATGAAAGAGGGGTTATATTAGAGGTAAATCTTTCAAAGGATTCCCGTTTAGCAATTTTTGAATTGTATTTGAAAAGAGCATTAGATTTTCTGTAAGAAATTAGAGCAGCGGTGCTCCGAGTTTGTTTGTATGCGTGCCAAAGAGATTGCTTTTGTTGCCTTAGATCTTGCAGAGTTTTGCTCCACCAAGGAACATTACGCGGATTTCGAGAGGGTTTGGTTTGTGGGATTGCTAAATTAGCTGAGACTTTGATTCCTTTTATTATTTTGGCGGCAAACAGATTTAAGTCGTATGTTGCAGGGAAATTAAAGTTATCTTTGCATTTGGCGCGATACAGATCCCAATTGGCTTTATCTATTTTAAATTTAGGAAATGGCAATATGTTTACGGGATTAGTTCGAAACTGAATCTTTGTCTTTAAAGGATAGTGATCGCTTCCGTATAGAGAGTCATTTACGGACCACTTACAGAAAGGGAACAACGATGCGGAGGCTAATGTTAGATCAATAGCCGTGAAAGAGTTGTAAGTGGAATGATGGGTAGCGGAGCCGTCATTGAGGAGAGTTAAAGTTGACTTGTTTATGACTTCTTCTATTTGGAACCCTCTAGAGTTATGCGAAGATGATCCCCACAATGGACTCCAGGCATTAAAATCTCCCACATATAGGATTGGCTTGCTAGAAAGATCTATTATTTTAAGAATTTCGTTGGCTGCTACTAAATGAGATGGAGGTATATATGTATTAAAAATACAGATTTTGGGATGGGCTAGGATTTCAATACCTAAAGAGCAAGTATTGCTGTTAATTGGTATGGGCTTGTGGGGAATGTCTTTACGTACGAGTATGCTAACACCTTGTTTGGCATAGGTATTAGAGCTAAAGTTATAAAAATATCCAATAAATTGCTTGGGGTAAGCAATATTCGTTAGGTTGGCATTAATATGTGTTTCCTGAAGGCAAATAACATCAGGGTTGGTGTCGTTTATCAAAAGTTGTAGTTCGTGGTAATTGTTAATGTAACCATTCATGTTCCATTGCACTAGTGTAATGGACATAAGTGGGAAAAGAGAGTGGATGTTATTTGGTTTGGTTTAGATTGACGAAACTATGAGTCACTCATAGCATCGTCAGATTCGTGGGCATTTAAATTAATATTGTGTGAAGTTGATTTATTATGATTTAAAGATGTTGCTCGGCTGCTACTTTCGTATTCAGCATGGATTTCTTGTAAATATGCATGTGATGCAGGAGATAAGTTATACTTGTTATGAGCAAGTGAAGTGGATGGCTTTGGCTGATAAGGGGTTGTGTGGATAGGGGACTGGGGAATCGGGGAATGGGAAGGGGAGGGGGAAGGCGTTTTTTTCGGGGCTTCAACGGTGGAAGCGATTTTAATTTTGTAATTTTTGTTTTGGTTTGCGTTTTCGCTGCGTTGATGTGACGTTTTGGCTATTGAAGAATATGAAGCGGTATTAACCGAGTTTTGTGATGTTGTTTTAAATATTGTTTTGGCCTCACGCATAGTGCATTTTCTGACCGTTTTTATTTTGAGTATTTCTCTTTGTTCTTGGTACTTAGGGCATTGTCGGGAAGAGGCCGAATGCTCGCCAGAGCAATTGGCACAGCAGATTTTTGTGCATTTGCTTGGTGAATGTGGTGATAGGGCACATTCGGAGCAGACTGGGGTGTTTACGCATTTTTTTGTTGTGTGACCGAGGAGTTGGCAAGACTTGCATCTCATGGGGTTTGGAATGTACTCGCGAACTTTAACTGAATGCCACGAAATTTCGATTTTAGATGCGAGGTTATAGAGTTTGTGACTCCGCTGGGCTTGGAAACACCATCGTAGGATTTCATAAATTTATAAACTTCCGTAACCTTTTGTGTTTTAAGTTCATCGACTATTTCTTTCTCGGGAATGTCGCAGAGGTACGGGGCATAAACTGCCCCTTTCACAAAATTGAGGGCCTCGTGGAGCTTACACTGTACTTTGCATATACCGGTGAGCTCGGTGGTATTTATAAATTTATCAGCATCGGCTTGAGACTTCACTAGCATAAGTAAATTTCCGTCTCTGAGGTTGGAAATGGTGACAATGTTTTTGGAGATCATTTTAAGGGCGCGGTGGACGGCGAAGCATGAGAATTGCGAAATGGTCTTTTCAGTATTGATGGAGGCGATTGTTATATATCTTGGATTGTCAACTGCGGTAGGTGGAAGTTCAGGGAATGCCATATCAAGTTTTTGGGGTTGTCTTCTTTTTTTTGATGGTGGGCTGATGGCAAGCGGCGCAAACCGATTTTCGCCCAGGTTTGGAGGCCCTGGGCCCATGATGGGGCTTATTGGAATTTATGCGTTAGTTGTTTATTATAAACAGTGGATTGAAGACTATTTCAAAACACGATGAAAACGTAAGAAAGATAAGAACCACGTGGGTCCAAAAAGAACAGTGACCGATCGAGAACCTCTGTTTGAAGATAAGAGACGTCCGCTCGCGATGAGAGATAGTCGAAGACTTATTTTTTTATAATTTGGTATGAATGCTCATATATTGGCTAATTAAGCACGGATTTAAAGTTACCATTGCTTAATAATGTTCTGGAACCTCTAGGTAAACATTTAATTTTATTTTTTTATTATTTGTTACTGATTTTAAATTTGCTAAGTTTTACAGAAACTGCCTTTTATTTCAACTATCAAGGGTCATATATTGGCTAATCTAGCACGGATTTTAATTTGCCATAGGTTAATAATGTTCTGGAACCTCTAGGTTAACATTTAATTTTATTTTTTTATAATTTGGTATGAATGCTCATATATTGGCTAATTAAGCACGGATTTAAAGTTACCATTGCTTAATAATGTTCTGGAAGCTCTAGGTAAGCATTTAATTTTATTTTTTTATTATTTGTTACTGATTTTAAATTTGCTAAATTTTACAGAAACTGCCTTTTATTTCAACTATCAATGGTCATATATTGGCTACTCTAGCACGGATTTTAATTTGCCTGTTGAACTAATAAGCTTTTTTATTAGTTGTTGCTAAATTAAAATACGAATTTCAGGTTGCTTAGGCTTGTTAACAATTTATTAGCGAGAGAGAGTACAGCAGGCGAGACGAGAATGCGTTTTATGTCAAAATCAGAATTCGTACTGATTTTACAAACGGACAGCCAGCCGAAAGCTGGGCCGAAAAATGCAAGTACACAAAGACGAGAGAGCTAGATAAAGAGAGCTACCTTTCGCGATGCCATTAATATAAGAGATCGAATTAAGAAGTTAGTTGGCTGCTGCGGCTGCGTGACCCGACATACTCCCCCCGTTGGAAGCCTGGGTTTCAACATCATCCTTAAGGGGTAGCAGACACAGCTTGTTTACTGCTCGCTTTGTCACTCCTGATGCTGTCTTCAGAACGGCAACTCGAGCAACCCCGTCTCCACCGAAGAGAAGCTCGATCACTCTGGCGAGGGGCCACTTCATGGGAGGCAAGTTTTCGTCCTTAACCAGAACTAGGTCATCGACAACCAGGCCAGGTTTTGGGGTGCGCCACTTGGAGCGCTGCTGCAGTAATGTTAAGTATTCTTCCTTCCATCGGGACCAAAAGATCTGCTGCAAGTATGCCACGCGTTGCCATCCATCCAAGCGATTGAAGTTAAGACTGGTCACATCCGGCTCGACGAAAGAAGAAGGCGGACCACCATTCAAAAAATGTGCTGGGGTTAATACATCCAGATCAGCTGGGTTTTCTGAAATCGAGACTAATGGTCGAGAATTAACAACCGCCGAAATGTGACACACCAGGGTCCGCAACTCCTCAAAGGCTAAAACAGCAGTGCCAACAGCGCGGTAGAAATGATGCTTGGCGATCTTCACAGCCGCTTCCCAAAGACCGCCAAAGTGTGGCGACCTAGGAGGAATGAAACACCAATCAATAGCCTCAGCTAGGCAAAAGTCCAATGTAGCTCTCTGATGATCACTGCTGAGGAAAAGACGCCTTAGCTCGAGCAGCTCATTGCGAGCTCCAACAAAGTTGGTTGCATTATCAGACCAAATCTGCCGCGGCCTTCTTCTAGTGCATATAAATCGTTTGAGGCCATGTAGAAACGATACCGTAGAGAGATCCTTGACCAACTCCAGATGAATAGCCTTCGTGGCGAAGCAAATGAAGACACAAACGTAGCATTTTACTGGAGGCTTGCTTCGCACCTCTGACTTGTAGAGAAATGGCCCGCAAAAGTCAATGCCAGTGACTTCGAATGCATGAGATCCATCAAGTCGATCCTTTGGAAGATCCGCCATTATATGCTCCACTACTCGAGGCTTCATTCGAAAGCATCTAATGCATTTGTTTACCGCCTTCATCACCGTCTTTCTCCCCCCAATAGGCCAATATTGGGATCGAATAATGCCGAGTAGTGCCCGTGGCCCAGTGTGCAGATTGCGTTCATGAAAGTGAGTAATAATGGCAATAGTGACCGAATGACCACGTGGCAATATAATTGGATGGCGTCCATTAAAATCCAGAGAAGAATTCCTTAGCCGGCCATCCACTCTAAGAAGCCCAAATTGGTCAATGAATGGCGAAAGAGATGCGAGCGAGCTAGAGGAGTGCACCATTCCCTTTGACTGCAATGATTTGATGTCATCCCATAAATGTGAGCGCTGGACAAGACGAAGCAACAGCAGCGTACCGCCTTGAAGGTCAGACACCGTGAGCGTAGGGCGATGGATGCGATTACTAAACTTATAGACGTATCCGAAAACTCTTTGAAGGGCAGCAAAGGAGTTGGCAAATTTGGAACTGGACACTATGTCTTCATATGGAGATTTTATTAGCAGGATCCTCCGGCGAACCTCAAGCGTTGGCTTTTCAGCAGTGATTGGGGTCGGCCAGTCAGCTTTGGGACCACAGAGGAATTTTGGTCCATGAGTCCAGAGAGGAGACTCGTTGAGCTCAGCAGGAAAAGCACCTCGGGAGAGAATGTCAGCTGGATTTAAAGAAGTTGGAACATATCGCCACTCCACTGACTCAGTTAGCTCCTGAATGGCAGCTACTCGGTTCGCTACAAAGATATTGAATCTGGACGGCTCGTCCCGGATCCATGAAAGCGCAACAGCAGAGTCGCTCCAGCAATAAACCTTTCCCTCAAATGCATTCGTCCCAGACACTTCTGCGATGAGCCTAGACAGGAGCTCCGCCCCACACAGTTCCAACTTGGGCACAGTGAGTGTTTTCAAAGGGGCTACCCTTGACTTTGAGCAAAGTAATTGAGATCGGCCTTTGCAAACGATGTAGACACAAGCACCATATGCTTCTATGCTGGCATCACAAAATCCATGTATTTCACTCTCAGAGTTTGGAGAACGAACCAGCCGAGGAAATGACGCATGCTTAATCTGCCCAAAACTCGTACATATAGCACTCCATTCCGTATTCTGTGACTCAGGAAGGCTTTCATCCCAGGATAACTTCTCCTTGCACAGTTGTTGAAGGAAAATTTTCGATTTTGTGAACCCGAGAGGATCGTAGAATCGCGCTATTGCAGACATGACAGATCGCCTGCAGGGGCTTGAGGTTGACTGTAAGACCGAGAAGGAAAACAGTAGTTGGTCAGAGACTGGATCCCAAGCGAGACCTAAGGTTTTTGCAAAATCAGTGCCATCATCAAACTTCAAATAGGACCTCTTATCCTTGTCTGCAACTCCATCCAAAACAGCCGACACATTGGAGCACCACTTTCTAAGCTTAAATTTTCCCTTGGCTAGAAGTTTTGATGCCTGATCCATAATGATGACTGCCTCTTCCTTGGACTTGGCTCCAGATATCAAATCATCCACATAAAAATCGCGACGAATGACCTCAGCCCCAAGCGGAAACGCTGTATGCTCGTCTGCTGCCAACTGATGCATAGCTCGCACAGCCAGAAATGATGCTGGCTTCGTGCCATAAATAACGGTGTCTAGCTTAAACACCCGCAATTGATCCTGGGGGGAGTCCCTCCACAAAATGCATTGCAAATGGCTGTCCTCAGGCTGAACCCTAACACAACGGTACATTTTGCAAATGTCTCCTGTGATTGCTACTGGGCGTGAACGAAACCGTAGAAGAATCTGGAACAGCTTAGGCTGAATAACAGGGCCTGCCATAAGAACATCGTTGAGAGAATAGCCTGAGGAACTGGCCGCCGATCCATCAAAAACTACGCGAAGCTTTGTAGTGGAGCTATCTTTCTTTATGACGCAATGATGAGACAAGAAATATCGGCACAACCCGATGTCAGCGGCAGAAACTGATGACATATGTCCTAGATCGAGATATTCTTTTATGAATGCTGCATATTGAGCCTTCAAAGATGGCTAACGATTCAACTTTCTCTCTAGGGACAATAATCTTCGATAAGCTTGCTGGTAGGACTCTCCCAAAAGATCTAGATTAAAATTGGCAGGCAGCCGAACAGAATAATCACCAGCTGGCAAACGATTGACGTGTCTTACGAAATGTGCTTCACAGTCCAATTCTTCCTTAGTAGCGCGTATAATTGGCTCGGCGCAGCTTTCCACTTCCCAAAATCGTCGAAGAAGATCATCTAACCGATCGAAACTATTCTCTCTACTAGCGAGAAGTTCATCTTGAGACGACATTAAAACCGAGCCATTGGAAAGGCCATAGCCTCCAGAAACAACCCAACCCAGACGCGTCTTTTGAATTAGGGGTAATCCAGGTGGGAGCTTGATTTGGCCAACGCACAACATCTCGAAAAAGAGGCTGGCTCCGATTAAAAGATCCACCCGCTGGGGAGCATAAAACCTTGGGTCAGCTAACTGTATATTTTTGGGTATGTTCCAGCTGCCAATGTCGACGTTGAAGCTAGGCTGTCGCTCTGTTATGTTCGGAGCAATCACCGCGGTAATGTTGGCCGAGTATTCGGAAGTTCGGGACTGAATCGTAATATTGACCGAGTGACCGTCCGTCACAAAACTGGAATCTCCAACTCCAGTTACAGATGCTGAGGATTTTATTTTCTTTACTTGAAGCTGATTTGCGAATCGGGATGTTATTAGATGCAGTTGGGAGCCCGAATCGAGTAGAGCTCGACAGGGAACGAAAACCCCAGAACGGTTTTTTACCAAAATGCTAGCCGTTGCTAAGAGCACAATATCATTACTAAACTCCTGTGCAATAAGAGCAGTCGAAGTGGAAGGCAGTGCAGAGGGTGAAGCAGAGGGAAGTACTTCTTGAAGCTGTGCTCCTTCTTGTGAAGGAAAAGAAGGTGAGTTTCCAAGGTGAAGCAGGGTGTGGTGTTTAGATCCGCATGAACGACAACTACTAGAGTTGCATTGCCGAACTTGATGACCAACCTTAAGACAATTTATGCAAAGACCGAGCCGCTTCGCTTCTTGAAGCCTATCCGCAGGAGACAGGATTTTAAAATTCTGACAATAAGAAATGGAATGCCCTGTATCATTACAGAATATACAAATCCAGGGGTTAGCGTTCGAGGCAACAAATGCTGATCTACGCGCATTGGGTATTCTGTTACTTCCCACCTGATTGCCCGGCGTATAGTTTGCCATGGCGAAATCCATAGTCTCCAACGTCCTGCATCGCTGCTCCAGAAATGATGCCATTGACTCCCACGTAGGAATTAAATTGACGAAGGCAGGGTCCTCTAAACGCTCTTCCCACTTTGCCTGACTTGCCGGATCCAACCTTTGGAACAGAACTTGGACGATGATGCATCCTGCGATTTGTTCTGTCGTGCCCAGTCCCTTGAGAGCACGGATATGAGCATTGAATTTGTCGGACAGATCCCGAAGTGTCGAGACGGAACCACTCTGCACCGCCTTTAGTCCCAGGATCTCAATAATGTGTGCCTGAAAAACCAAACGTCGATTATCAAATCTATTTTTCAGCAAATCTAAAGCAATTGCGTAGTTGCCATCCGAAATTTCCAATGAGCGAATAGTTTCCAACGCTGCGTCCCTCAGGCATGATCGTAGATGCTGCAGCTTTTCTACGTTTGCGAGGTCCGGATGACTATCTATGATCGTGGTAAACATAGAATAAAAGTCAGACCAATTTGCATAACCTCCAGCGAATTTTGGAAGCTCCAGTGGGGGCAGCAATGCTGCCCTATGTCGAGGCTGACGCTGCTGGGGGCCGAAAACTCCCGGAGTGATGCCGTCAGCAAAAGTTGAATGCGAAAGAAGCTGTGAGGCGCGCTTTGAAATTTCGGATCGAACCGATGACTTCAGAGTTACGAGAATGTCATCAAATTTCTCACTTAAATCACTTTCAATTTCCTTGAAATCCAATTCTTCGAGCTCACCGAGCACCTTTTTAAATGACTCTTGAAGCTCATCGATCAACTCTAACCTCACATGAAGACCGGATTCGTCGCATGAAGTTAACGCCGCACTTGATAGGGAATCCACTAAGCGCTCCACTCTATTAAATAAAGCCGTTGCCTTGCGCTTTAAAAATATTGCCCTGTTTGCATCAGCGGTAACATCTCCAAAAGTTCCCGTAGGCATGGCTACAACAACAACAGCAGACGAAATGCCCGAAATTCGGCTCAAGCGGGAAGATGAGCGCAAAGCAAACGAAGGAATAACAGCCCGTTACTTGGCTATGTACGCTTCTATGTATAGCTGATTTTGCGCCTTATATGTAAATTTCCGCAATCACCAACTGCTATTTATTTTATAGCGCTCACTGCATTTAAGGCCTTATGATTGTTGCTCCGCCAATGCACCGCAGCAGCAAGAATGAAAAGGTCAATAAATAGACTTATGTATATGATTTGCACTTAGTGTTATTTATGCACAAATCACGTCGGGGTCACCAATGTTGAACTAATAAGCTTTTTTATTAGTTGTTGCTAAATTAAAATACGAATTTCAGGTTGCTTAGGCTTGTTAACAATTTATTAGCGAGAGAGAGTACAGCAGGCGAGACGAGAATGCGTTTTATGTCGAGATCAGAATTCGTACTGATTTTACAAACGGACAGCCAGCCGAAAGCTGGGCCGAAAAATGCAAGTACACAAAGACGAGAGAGCTAGATAAAGAGAGCTACCTTTCGCGATGCCATTAATATAAGAGATCGAATTAAGAAGTTAGTTGGCTGCTGCGGCTGCGTGACCCGACATTGCCATAGGTTAATAATGTTCTGGAACCTCTAGGTAAACATTTAATTTTATTTTTAATAATTTGGTATGAATGCTCATATATTGGCTAATTAAGCACGGATTTTAAGTTGCCATAGCTTAAAAATGTTCTGGAACCTCTAGGAAAACATTTCATTATATTTATACCCTTGCAGAGGGTATATTGATTTCAGTCAGAAGTTTGCAACGCAGTGAAGGAGACGTTTCTGACCCCATAAAGTATATATATTCTTGATCAGCATGACTAGACGAGTCGATCTAGCCGTGTCCGTCTGTCCGTCCGTTTCTACGCAAACTAGTCTCGCAGTTTTAAAGCTATCGGGCTGAAACTTTCCCAAAAGTCTTATATCTTTTGCAGGTAGTATATAAGTCGGAACCAGCCGGACCGGACAACTATATCTTATAGCTCCCATAGGAATAATAGGAAAAACAAATTTAAACAAGAAAGGAAGTTAGCTTCGGCAAGCGGAAGCTTATATACCCTTGCAGCTATAATTATTAAATTTAAAAAAACAAAAAATTATATTCCCAATAGTATAAGATAATATGTCAAAAAACACCGAAGCTATAATTTGTTTCATATTATTTTCCTACCAATTTTCCGATCGTTCCTATGGCAGCTATATGATATAGTCGTCCGATTTTAATAAAATTAAATTCGAAACTCAGAACTAATAAAAAAATGTTATATTCAAGCGTTGGAGGTTATATGTTGAAAAACACCGAAGCAATAATTTGTTTCATATTATTTTTCCACCAATTTTACGACCGTTCCTATGGCAGCTATATGATATAGTCTTCCGATTTTGATAAAATTAAATTCGAAGTTCAAAACTAATTAAAAAATGTTATTTCCAAGTTAAGGAGGTTATATGCTAAAAAACACCAAGAATATAATTTTTTTTAATTTGTTTTTCCTGTTATTTTCCTATTATTCCTATGGGAGCTATAAGATATAGTTGTCCGATCCGGCTGGTTCCGACCTGCAAAAGATATAAGACTTTTGGGAAAGTTTCAGCCCGATAGCTTTAAAACTGAGAGACTAGTTTGCGTAGAAACGGTCGGACAGACGGACAGACGGACATAGCTAGATCGACTCGTCTAGTCATGCTGATCAAGAATATATATACATTATGGGGTCGGAAACGTCTCCTTCACTGCGTTGCAAACTTCTGACTGAAATCAATATACCCTCTGCAAGGGTATACAAAATTATATCTTTGGTGTTTTTTAGCATATAACCTCCTAGGCTTGGAAATAACATTTTTTAATTAGTTTTGAATTTCGAATTAAATTTTATCAAAATCGGAAGACTATATCATATAGCTGCCATAGGAACGGTCGTAAAATTGGTGAAAAAATTATATGAAACAAATTATAGCTTCGGTGTTTTTTAACATATAACCTCCAACGCTTGGAAATAACATTTTTTAATTAGTTCTGAATTTCGAATTTAATTTTATCGAAATCGGACGACTATATCATAGGAACGATCGGAAAATTTGTAGGAAAATAATATGAAACAAATTATAGCTTCGGTGTTTTTTAACATATAACTTCCTACGCTTGGAAATAACATTTTTTAGTCAGTTCTGAATTTCGAATTTAATTATATCAAAATCGGACGACTATATCATATAGCTGCCATAGGAACGGTCGTAAAATTGGTGGAAAAATAATATGAAACAAATTATAGCTTCGGTGTTTTTCAACATATAACCTCCAACGCTTGGAAATAACATTTTTTAATTAATTTTGAATTTCGAATTCAATTTTATCAAAATCGGAAGACTATATCATATAGCTGCCATAGGAACGGTCGTAAAATTGGTGGAAAAATAATATGAAACAAATTATAGCTTCGGTGTTTTTCAACATATAACCTCCAACGCTTGGAAATAACATTTTTTAATTAGTTCTGAATTTCGAATTTAATTTTATCAAAATCGGAAGACTATATCATATAGCTGCCATAGGAACGGTCGTAAAATTGGTGGAAAAATAATATGAAACAAATTATAGCTTCGGTGTTTTTTAACATATAACCTCCTACGCTTGGAAATAACATTTTTTAATTAGTTCTGAATTTCGAATTTAATTTTATCAAAATCGGACGACTATATCATAGGAACGATCGAAAAATTGGTAGGAAAATAACATGAAACAAATTATAGCTTCGGTGTTTTTTGACATATTATCTTATACTATTGGGAATATAACTTTCTGTGTTTTTAAATTTAATAATTATAGCTGCAAGGGTATATAAGCTTCGGCTTGCCGAAGCTAACTTCCTTTCTTGTTTGTTACAGATTTTAATTTTGCTAAGTTTTACAGAAACCGTCTTTTATTTCAACTATCAATGCTCATATATTGGCTAATCTAGCACGGATTTTAATTTGCCATAGGTTAATAATGTTCTGGAACCTCTAGATTAAAATTTTATTTTATTTTTTTATAATTTGGTATGAATGCTCATATATTGGCTAATTAAGCACGGATTTAAAGTTACCATTGCTTAATAATGTTCTGGAACCTCTAGGTAAACATTTAATTTTATTTTTTTATTATTTGTTACTGATTTTAAATTTGCTAAGTTTTACAGAAACTGCCTTTTATTTCAACTATCAATGGTCATATATTGGCTAATCTAGCACGGATTTTAATTTCTTCTTACGCAGCCATTGACCCAAAAAAAAGTTTGCCACGCCCACTTTAACGCCCACAAACCGCGAAAACCTGTGACGCCCACAATTTTCATGCTATATAAAAAATTTCAACTGAAATGTATTGGTCTCGTCAATACCTATCGATTGATCTAACAAATAATTTGCCACGCCTTTTCTAACGCCCATAACGCTTAAATCGTCTACCGCCGGTAGGTGGCGCATTTCAATCTCGATTTGCTGCTTGCATATCTCCATTTCCCTTTGGTCCCTTTAGCTTAGTAACGGGTATCTGATAGTCGAGGTACTCGACTATAGCGTTCTTCCTTGTTTATTATAATCAGGTTGTACCAATTCGATTTGTGTAATTTAATTATCTTTGAGCTCGTTAAAAGCTCGTACATCTGAATCGTCCAACTGTATTGAAGTTTTGCGGGACAATTTTTTGGATACTTCACCATTTTGACCTTCCAAATACTTGGTCAGAGGTTTTGCAATTTTTGCCGGTATTAAGGAAAAGTTGTAAAGTTGTAACTTAGTGAATAAAAAATATAAATAAATTTTTTTAAATTATTCGCAAGTGAAAAAATTAATTTGCGCCCAACGTGGGGCCACGCTAAAATTGTTCTAATTAAAAGCTTTTAAATACATCACTAACGGTTTTAAAGTAAAAAGGAACTTGCGTGGTCAAATAAAAAACCTCACTAACCGACGAAAAGTTCGTGTTAAAAACAAAGAAGGAAATCAGTAAATGAAATAATCCCCTTTGCTTACAACAATCCGCTAATTAATAGTCGGCATAATAAACCTGCTGTTCAACAAAAAAAAACTAAACGGTCTCAAAAAAATAATTCACAAAATTAAACTTGTAAAACTGTGAAAGTGAAAGTTGATACAAAAAATATCAACTGAGAAACAAAAGCCAAATACAATTACAAATCGAAAAAATTCAAATTCAACAAGAAGGAAGAGCTGAGGGCAATCCCTCGCTAAACAGTGACGATCAGAAAACAAACCGAACGAAGAGCTGAGGGCAATCCAGCGCTAAAAATTAACAACCACAAAAATAAATTGAAGGAAGAGTTGAGGGCCATCCCTCGCTAAAACAACCAAGAAGGACGACCCCAGCAGGATCATCAAAGGAAAACCGAAGACATCATATTAAACCCAGGAAGAAAAGAAGACAATTAGTGAGCTTATACTGTTTATTTTTTATATTTTATTTAAGTACTTGAAGAAAAAAAGTTAAGTAAAATCAAACAAGGTGGAAGACCTAATAAACGATTTTGAAAGTATTCTCACAATGCCTCTACCCCAAACTGCAATGGCTTCTAGCAGCCAAGCTTATAACCAAGTGAGCGATTTTATTGCACATATTGTAAATAATGAGTTTAATCCTTTAAGAAATGAGATCGTGAGTTTAAAAGCACAACTAAATCAAAATATAAAAAAGGTTGAATATTTTTAAGTAGAAGTCATTGACCCAAATATTAAATGTGAAACTTCATTCGAAATTATCAAATCAGTCAGGGAATTTAAAGGAGACACTCGACGACTTTATTGTAAATCGACAAATTGGATTATATTAAAATTTTATTTTTTACAGTCGGCTGAGCGCAATACTGAAAAAAACCAAATTTATCAAAGCTCAAAAATAAACATACAGGTTGAATAACAAAGGCTGATGAGTGTTTCACCGGATCAGGACTTACACCGGTTATGTTTTGTTGTAGCCCCAAATCGCCGTTCATAAAGTGTGGGAAGCTCAAGGAGATTGGGAACCCGTAGTAGCAATGTGTGACGTCAAGCAGTCCAACCGGTTGGCAATCGCCTGAGAAGTACAGTAAAAAGTAAGAAAACTTATACAATACAGTTTTATAATACTCGTATATATATAAATTTAGTCAACATTTTTTTTCTAAGGCATTTTTATTCGGCTTGTGGAGTTCGAGTGGGTGTGGCAAACTCTTTACAGGTCAATCGATAAGTATTGACGGGAAAAATACACTTCAGTGACACGGTGAAGTCGTGCACTCCACACCGGAAAAGGATCGCCGAACAGTTTGAGCACTAGGCCCGCCACTCGTAGCTCCCACGAAGGAGCGGGTGTTGCGAGCATCTCGCGCACTTCGTCGTAGCGTTCTCCCTTGCTTACTATTAAAAGCTATTATTGATCTCACATAAATATTTTAATTCATGCACATAAGCAACTTATGTTGAATAAGCGCTCTGCGATTTCTCTAGCACCCACATATATCATTATCGGCATATCTTTAACACACAAAAAAAAGGAATCCTTAAAGATACACGCTTACAAATTACAAACTACTTACTGGTTATTTTTGTCAACTACTATTGTTCCGAAAACAACAATTTTAGTTATAAGTCGCAACAACTGACGTGCACAAGCCCACGGCACGCAAATATTGCTGTAATCGACTTCCGTCTCAGAAAGACCTCATTCTGCAATTTCTTATTGACATATACTTGAGCATTGGAGTAAAAACCTCACAGCTGGATAATTAGTTGTTGCTTTGTCGAGCTGAGATAGATACGGAATGATCATAAAACGGGGATTTTATCGGTGAGAGTCATCAGATTAACAATTACGATCGGGTCGATGTTCGTCGTGCTCTATATATGATTCTAACCCTAGAAGCAGGAAAAACACAACATTTTTCAACATTTCCCCGTCAATAGACAGTACTCCATGCAATTTAATTTTATTCGTTTAGTCGTTGATTTACAAAGACTTTAACATTACGACAAGACACATTTACTTTCTTTTTTTGTATGATGGATCGCGGCTTCAATTCGCAATATACTGATTTCTTAATTCAAAAATCTTATTCAACGATTTTCCTGATTCACCTTCATCTTTTAGAACTGGACTCTGGAATTTAAATAGAATTTGCCAATTCAAGCTAGATCGTTCGCTGATTCTATACCAGATGGAAATTGGAGTCATGCTTATTTCAAAAACGCAAACACAAACATTGGCATGATCTCACAAGCCACTGCTTACCGCGATTTTCTGTCACCAAGACCCAATATATGCAATTCTTCAATGAATTGAAGAATGAAAGTGATCGGTTCCTAGCAACAGGTTATTACCATGGGGGATTTCACCTGTTTAACCCGAAAGGCAAACTACAATACAATGCGATTATCCAACAAAGCAATAAACTGGTCCAACTGAATCCAGTCAACAGCCAGATTTACATGACTTCTTCAACACGAGGAGAAAATCTCATATATCGTCTGGCCGTTCATCAGATGTCCCTAGATACTATGGTTTCCAACATGCGAGTCGAAATACGCATTATAGACAGTGTTACTGATTGCCTATATGCTTTCATGGGTGACTTTAAGCAGCTAGTTGGTCGAATTGATACTCTGGAGAAGGATGTGGAGGACCTGCATTCACAAAGAGATGAGCTACAGAGAAACTTGGATCGCATGGAACATGAGATGGCGCTGTTGCATGAGCTGGTTGTAAGTGTCGACAAGAAGCACGCAGTGCAAAAATGCAAAAAAAAATCCAAAACTCCCTATGCTACTCCTTAGGCCTAACACCACCACCTAGGATCACAGAGACTTTCCGCGCTTGCAAAGCACAGCGCATTAATGTGAATCTTGTAATAATTTTAGAATTGAAAAATCTACGGGACAAAATATTGCTACTAAGGACCCTGAGAAAGCATCGTCGCGGATTCGACTCTCAGTGTCGTTTTATATTAATAAACAGCTATCCAAGGAGCAATAAACTATCTTCAAACAAGCTTTGCTCCTTAAAAGGAACACATCTTCACTCTGGCAGAGTCTATTTATGATCTGAAGTTAGAACAATGGATGGATTTTAGAACACTAATTTTCCTAAATAAAATAATAATAATGACAAATAAGCATACATACCTTGTGCGTGCCCTTTTAAATCGAACTAATAATTTAATTTGTCAAAGGACACGGTCTCACGATCTCAAAACAATAAGAAGTGCTAATTCGTTAAAAATCAAAGTGAAAGAATTTGGAAAAATGAGGAACTAAAAGATTAGTCTAATATATAACGGAAGAACGGTAAGCCGAGTACCTCGTCTATCAGATACCCGCTACTCAGCTAAAGGGACCAATGGGAGATGGAGCAGCAAGGCGAGATTGAAATGCGCCACCTACCCGCGATTTCAATACATATATGATTATGTGGACTGTAGACAGATTTAAGCGATCTGGGCGTAAGAGTAGGCGTGGCAAACTTTTTTTTGGGTCAATCGATAAGTATTGACGAAACTAATACATTTCAGTTAACGTTTTTTCTAGCATGAAAATTGTGGGCAAACGTTTGGGGCAAACGTATTTTGGATCAATCGGGTTGGGGGAGTCTGGTTTGGGGAGTCTGTGAGCGTTAGAGTGGGTGTGGCATATTCGCGAAACAAACTTGAGCTGCGTACAAGGCTACGGAATCTAAATCTGAAATCCCAAATCTCTATCTTTGATATTTTCCGAGATATCCGCGTTCGTATATGTTTAAATTTTTGAATAGAGTGAGCGTGGCCAAACTTGAGAACAATACATTTCAAATTTTTATTCTAGTACCAAAACTGTAGGAGCCACAGTCTTGGGCGGTTTGTGGGCATCAGAGTAGGCGGGACGAAACAAACTTACGCTGCGCAAGAAGCTCAGGAATCTCCATGTCAAAACCCAACTTTCTAGCTTTTGTAGTTTCCGAGATCTCAGCGTTCATACGGACAGACGGACAGACGGAAAGACGGACATACGGCATAGCTAGATCGACTCGTCTAGTGATCGTGATCAAGAATATATATACTTTATGGGTCGGAAACGATTTCTTTACCTGTTACATACTTTCCGACGAATCTAGTATACCCTACTACTCAACGAGTAACGGGTATACAAATATGAGGAATACCTACGTAGTACTTCAAGAAAAAATTGTCAGCTTTAAATTGTCTATAAATATCAACACGTAGTGACTAGCGTATTCATTCATAAGTGTCTTAAACTTGTAACGCTAGCGTACATCCAAATAAAAAAAAAAGGAAGAACGCTATAGTCGAGTACCTCGACTATTATATTCCCGTTACTCAGCTAAAGGGACTAAAGGTTTAACTGCCGCCAGCAAGACACCATCCAATGGAGCCGCCAGGAACTTAGAGGCCTGAGCATATTTTTTAGATTGGCGACAAGCAGTTGCATTAGGGGATCCAGAGTTCTGAACGGATTTGGACGCTGGATCATTGTGGGAGGCTACTGCAGCGGCACGCGACATAGATGCCTGGTCAATTTTGATGGGCTGCAGACCAGAGAACGCGTTGGGATCCTCCGGTCGAGAATTGACAGCCAAGAGTGTACGTCCGGATGTAGAGTCTGCACTGAAGCCATCTGCTGCATTCGAAAAGGTCTTTCTGGTAGTGAAATGGGATCCAGAGCTGGAAACGGATCCCGATGATGGATAGTTGCTGAAACGTTTTATAGTGGCATGCGACTTAGATACCTGTTCAATGTTGACAGGTAGCAGACCAGAATATACGGTTGGGAATGTCCGGCTAAAAACGTCCGAGTGTAAGGTCTGCACTGAAGCCGTTTGCTGCATCCGATCTGCGTCTTACTGGTAGTCAAGAGGTCCGTGTGAACAAGTCCTTAAATACTGAAACGAACGGTTTTTTCTATATTTGGTCGCTACGAAGATCATGCCGCTTGTTCAATAGATTTGTGCGTTCTTCGCACCAAATTTATAGGAAAACGTGACCGACCGGTCAACAGTAACAATTTAGAATTCAAGTTGCGAGGTGTTTATTTACGGCTCTTGGCTACAACGTCGAATTATCTTGTGCTAGTTTATCTTGCGCCGATGCTTCTCGCAGTCCTCCGCTCTCGGTGGTTTTCCTTGCTTCGGATACTTCTGCCGCGACTCGTGAGAGATGAAGAGGTGAGTTGTCTTCGCACCAGGGTGTACAGGCGCTGAGCTTCCAAGGCAATAACCAGACGCTCACTTAGTTCCCATTGCCGCTCCTGGCAACCGTCCGGTTTACGTCAGCAGTACCTATAGCGAACGCCCAGTGAAAGACGAACGATCCACCTTAGCCTTCCCTCAAGACTGTTGCAGTCGTACCTGAATCGTGCCCGGATTATGGGTGCCTCATCGTCGGTCTTGCGTGCGGCGTCCTGCTGTAGACATCACGCTCTGATCTGTCGATGTCCTTGCTCTGTGCTGTACTTGCTATGTAATGTCTCTGGGCTACGATGTCCATGTCTTGGTGCTGCGCTGTCCTTCTCTGCGATGTCCTTGCGCTACGTAACTGGGTCTCGAGCTCTCAGAGCATTCCTCTTAACAGTTGACCAAGTTTCCTCCGTGGAATAGCCTCAGATACCGGACTCAAAGTAGCCAAGGGCTGCGCTTTCCAGACAACCGTCGGGCGCCACAGCCAATCAACTCTACGTCAGGATCGACTGTATACACTATTCAAGCAACCGTCCGACGTAGCTAGAGCAGTCCCCGTAACAGCCGACCGAGTTTCCTCTGTGCAATCGTCTCCGATACCGGACTCAAGGTAGGCAATGGCTGCGCTTTCTAGACAACCGTCGGGTGCCACAGTCAGGGCCCAAAATCCGCCGGTTTTACCGTTCGAACTTCTACGGACGGCACCACACCAGGGTCCAAAGTGCGAACTCTCTTTATCCTTCTCTCTTCTCCGTAAAGTTATTATTAGTTTTATTTGGAAGCACGTTTTTCTTCTCCGGCTGTCATTCTGTGTATCCTTGTTGCCTTTGAATCCTCTTGCTCTTTCTTTTTATCCATTCCCCCCTCAGACGATACCCCTTTAGAATTAGGAACTCTCGTTTCTCCTCTTCGGCCGTTATCCTGTGTATACTACCAGCCGTCGCGTCCTTGCGGTCCCTCCATCGACGCCCAACAGCTCCCTGATGAGCTTCACTGCTCCGATGTTCCGTTTCACATGCTTTCTCACGACGTCCTCCTCGCAGAAAAGGTGGACCTGTCCTTAGTCTCTGGTTTTCTATCAGCTTTTCTATTTTTTTATTGTGGGTGCGAGTTTCCGTTCTCTTTATTGTCTGGCAGGCTATTGTTAAGCTATCGAGATATCCGTCTACGTTTGTGTCCAAATGTCAGCGGCTTGTCTTCTGGACCGTTGACTCAAGCTCTTGCCTTATGATGATGCTTTTGCCAACTTCACCCTTGGATCCGGGTGTTTTCGACGGTCATTTCAGTAGCAGTTCGATTGAACAGAGTTCTGGTCTGTGTGTGGCATGTTCCATTGACTCCGGCTTTGGCCTGAAGATAAAACGGCTGCCGCTGCCCATGCAAGTTATCCAACCCGTGAAACGGTTCCACTTATGGAATTTATAAACAAATTTTTGAATTCAATCTCAGCTATGTTACCCTTGCCTTCAGCGACATTGCCTTTGTTTAAAGACTCTGCCTTTGCCTTTGCCATTTACTTCGAGGGCCGCACTTGACCGTCCTGCTAAGATAAATAAACCATCGTAAAGTAAACACAAGCTTCCGTTCGAAGCCCAAACTTTTCCGTTCAAAGCCCACAGTATTGCGTTCTAAGTTCAGAACATATTGCGTTCCGATTTTCAATCAAATTGCATCGGTCAGCATAATTTCATTTCACAACGAGATGCGACAGTTTCAGCATAAGCTTTTATTTTAAACAAAAATTAAAGTTCCGGAAGCTTAAGGAAAGGATAGCTTCTGGCCGAGGTTCATTGGAGAATTTTTTAGAATTAAGAGTCAGTCCTATTTTATCCGAGACCGCGATCGGTTCACAATATTTAAAAAGTGTCTTGTATTAATTCAGTTTAATAATAAAGGTTTATCACCCAAGTTTTAAAAATTAAAAATAAATTTTTTTAATTCATCTATTAACGACGACTTTAATTGGCGCCCAACGTGGGGCCGCGTTAACTAAAAAGTTCCAAAAATTATTTAGTGAAAAATAAGTTAAATATAAACGGAGCTCGCGCGGCCAACAACTCAACATTTCTAGTGGAGAAATTAAAAAATCCACCAAACATCACAACAAAGTGACAGTGGTCGTTAAACATAATTAAATGGAAATTAAGAAATGAAATAATCCATTTAAAGGTGAACTTTAAAAAAAGGGTGGACCAAAATCTTAAATAAAAAAAATACAAGAACACAAAATAAAGCAAAACCAGAAACGCACTAAACAAAAACAGTTAAACAAACCAGCTCTTACAACAACAACAACTAAATCAGAAAACACTGAAACAGGAAAAATTAAAGAAGGAAGGAAGGGCATTCTATTGCCAATAATTTCTACTGAATCCAGGAAGGAAGATCAACCTCACACAAGGAAGACCCCATCGGGACAGTCTCGTGAGAAATTAATTTTCAATAAAAAATAATAATCAATAAAATTTTATTAAAAAATTATAATCTAAGATCAGGGAATTTAAAACAAAAAAAATAATAATATAAGATTTAAACATTGATAGAAAGTAAGATAGATTCACGATTTAATAAAAAATATTAAACAATCTGGAAGATTTAATAAATAGCTTTGGTTAAATAAATCTAACCATGGCAACCGGAGGTTCAGCACCAAATTTTTCTGCAGGTAGTATAGCCACAGCAGGCGGCTTAACAGTGGAATTAATAAATAGATTGATAAATGTTCAATTAAATGAAGTGAGCAGGAAAATAGAAGGTTTAGAAGGAAAGTTAGCCACAGATGCAAACACTGTGGAGGATTATAAAATACAAACAATCGACCCAACTATAAAATACGATACAACACTTGAAGTGGTAAAATCTTTACCAAAATTCACGGGGGAACCAACACAATACGTAGGTTGGAGGGAAGCCGCAGAAAATGTAATGAGTCTTTATAAATTTCAAAGTGAACAATATTTTATCGCCTTAAAAATTTTACGAAATAAAATTTAAAATCATGGCACCGTTTTAAACTTTCGAGCAATCTTATCTAGATTGGACTTTATATATAGCGATAAACGACCAATACATATTCTCGAGTCAGAACTAAGTATCCTCAGGCAGGGACGAATGACAGTTACAGAATACTATAATGAAGTCAATAAAAAAATGACACTACTAATAAACAAAACCATAATGACATACGGAAAGGACAGCGTAATTGCCAAAGAAACAAACAAAACTATAAGGAGCAATGCTTTACGAATTTTTATATCTGGGCTAAATGGATCTATCTCAGAAACTCTTTTCTCATTAAATCCACCAGATTTACCCAATGCTTTGGCAAAGGTCCAAGAACTAGAATCAAACAATTTCCGTGCTCAATTTGCAAACAGGTTTAATGGATTTAAAAATGAAAATAAATATCAGGGAAACAACTTACGATTTGATCAAAAAAGACAGAACAATAATACTAATAAAACGGGAAATTATTGGAGTAATAACCAGAATTATAATTGGCCACAAAAGGGAAATTTTTATCAAAACGATAATCATAATAATAATCAAAAGCAACAAGCCGTCGAGCCAATGGATGTTGATCCATCGATTCAACTCCAGAATAAACCTAGTTACAATCGACAGCCGAATAATAATTGGCAGGCAAATAATAATCGAGGTAGATACAATAATAATTATTATCAAAATAATAATCGATCAAATAACTATCGCGCTAATCAAAATAAAGAGCAAACTCAAGCTCAGAAAAGGGAACCAGATGGAACAGTAAATCAGCCAGCTAATAAAGTAACCAGATTAAACAATATCAACGAAGATCATTTTTTAGACCAGACCCCTACAGGGGAATGCCTTATTTAAATAGGACAGACCGAAAAACCAAGAAGCAGTTCAAGATTTTAATAGATACAGGAGCCACTGCTTGTTATATAAAAAAGGGAATTTTCGAAAATAAAAATGAGTTATCAATATACAAAAAGGTAACTACAGTTCATGGGTATTCAATTATTAGGTATTACCATATTATAAATATACTTGAAACAAGACAATTATTTTATGAAATCGAAGGATTAGAATCTAATATGCTAATTGGATTTAATTTATTAAGAAAAATTGGAGCTATAATAAATATAGAAAAGGGAGTCTTGAGTTATCCGACAAACAACAGATAAACAATATAGGTACCGATCAATTAGACGGACTAAAGGAAAAAATAGTTCTCTATATTGAAAAAGAGCATTCAAAGATAAATATGCAAATTCCTTTTAGAACAGACATAAAGGGGGAAATAAATCTTATTCACGACAGGCCAATATACGGGAAACAACACCGACTTCGTGAACAGCGAAATCAGTAGAATGTTAGCAGAGGAAATTATAAGGCCTAGTCGAAGCCCTTATAATTCACCAGTTCTGGTAGTACCAAAGAAAGGAGAAAATCAAGACGGAAGCCGTAAATTAAGACTCGTCATTGACTATAAAAAATTAAATGAAAATACTATACCTGACAGGTACCCAATGCAAGACCCATCAGTAATTCTATCTAATTTGGGAAAAGCAAGATGTTTTTCAACAATAGATTTAGAATCAGGTTTTCATCAGATATTAATGAAAGAATCTGATGTAGAAAAAACATCCTTTTCAATAAATAATGGAAAATACGATTTTTTAAGAATGCCATTCGGACTAACAAATGCACCAAGAATTTTTCAGAGAGCAATGGACGACATCCTAAGAGAACAAATAGGGAAAACATGTCATGTCTACATGGACGACATTATAATATTCTCAAACTCGATTGAACAACATTATAAGGACTTAAACAAAATTATAAATATATTATTAAAGGCAAACATGAAAATCTCTTTAGAAAAATCCAAGTTTTTTAAACGCGAAACCAGTTTTCTAGGATACATCGTATCTTATAACGTCATCAAGACAGACCCAGAAAAAATTGACACCATATTTAAATATCCGCTTCCAAAAAATATTCGGGAACTAAGAAGTTTCTTAGGCCTTACGGGCTATTATAGAATATTTGTTTTAAATTACGCCTCTATAGCCAAACCTCTAACAAAATATCTTGGAGGTCATAATGGCAAAATTTCAAAAAGAATGTCAACAAAAATGTTAATTCAGCTGGATGACCCAGCTATTAAAGCTTTTAACGAGCTGAAAGAAAATCTCATTGCTCAAGTAGAATTAATTCAACCGGATTATAATAAAAAATTTACCCTGACCACCGACGCTTCGGACGTCGCAATTGGTGCAGTATTATCTCAAGAAGGTAAACCAATTACTTTTTTTTCAAAAACCTTGACTAAAACGGAACAAGTTTATGCAACTAATAAGAAGGAACTTTTAGCCATAGTATGGGCTCTTAAAAATCTAAGAAACTACTTATACGGAGTGATTGGAATTGAAATCCAAACCGATCATCAACCATTATCTTTCGCAATCTCTGATAAAAATCCTAATATTGAAATGAAACGCTGGTACTCCTTCATTGAAAGTTTCACTCCTAAAGTCATTTATAAGCCAGGTACAACTAATGTAGTTGCAGACGCCTTATCAAGAATTCAGATCAACAACTTAACTGACAGTAACGAATCGGTCTCAGATCAAAACACTCAGCATTCAGCAGAGAGTAGTTTTGAGAATGTTATACAAGAAACCCGTAAACCCTTAAACCAGTTTAAGCAAGAATTGCTATTAGCAACGGGGAGGTATACAATACATGAGTCGATTAATATATTCGAAAATACCAGACATATAATAGAATTTGACACTCCCGAAAATTTGATATCAATCTTAAGAGAATATATTCCTCCTAATTTAACGGTAGGTATTCATTGTACTTTAGAGGACTTTTATAGAATTCAAAAACCACTTAAAGATAATTTTGTGAATAAATTTTTGTATACAAAAATATTTGTCCAAGATGTAGAAACTCCTGAGGACAGAGCACTTATAATCGAAGAAACACATTGCAGAGCACACAGGGGACTTGACGAAAATTATAAACAGATCAGTAGATTGTATTATTGGCCAAACTTACTTACAAAACTAAAAGAATATATAAAAAAATTGTAAAATTTGCAATGAAAACAAATATAACAGACACCCAACTAAAATTCCAATTGGAGAAGCCCCAATCCCGAGTAAAGAAGGCGAAAATTTACACATCGACATATATTACGCGCAAAGTCTTACTTTCATAACTTGTATTGACGCTTACTCAAAATTTTTAGTAGTAAAAGAAATCCAAAATAAATTAAATATCGAAAACAAAGTAATGGAACTTCTTCAACAATTTCCACAAGCCAAAGTAATAATGACCGATAATGAACCAAGCTTTACCTCGGCCCAATTTAAATCTTTTGCACAAAGGTGCGGCTTAACTTCCCTTCAGTTCCAAAAAAAAAGTTTCACTTGTGAATCACCTTGGGAATCACCTGGGACATGTCCTCGTGCACAAGTGAAGAACAAGTGACGCTCCATATAGAAAATTGTATGGGATGTCCGCATTTTCACAAGTGAAAATTCAAATGAAAATTTTTCGAAGTCCTACGGGATTTCACTTGTTCCTTATACTCATTTTTCGTATGGCCTGTCACGTGCCGGTGACTCGTCCCAAGTGAATCACTTGGGAAAATCAGAATTTTTCTTTGAGTTTTCACTTGTGAAATCACTTGCAAGGGACACGTCCCAAGTGAAACACTTGGGAAAATCAGAATTTTTCCTTGAGTTTTCACTTGTGAAATCACTTGCAAGGGACACGTCCCAAGTGAATCACTTGTGAAAATCAGAATTTTTCCTTGAGTTTTCAATTAAAAAAATATAGAATTTAATTCATTTCATTTTAATTCATTTTAATTATATGGTACTATTTAGATTTTCAAAAATTGTACAATTATTGTTTCTGTTTTTTTGCTTCGTAAGCTTATTTTTAACGTTAGACATCGCCGTTCTTAAACCTTTGTCCGGGTCCTCTGAATCCTTGGCCAACTCTCCTGAAAAAACATATGTTTAAAAAATGCGTTTTATTTGTTTAATTGTTTATTTACCTTTTATAGCTGTGTTTAACCCTTTGCAGGTTTTTTATTGGATCAAAACATTTCGTCATCCACTTTCGGCTAACGGAACCCATTGAATACCTTCAAAATTTACGTACTTTAAACTAAGATCAATGCACAACATCTAAAACTTAACGTAGCAATTACCTGACTTTATTATATTAACTTAAAGCAGTGGTCGGCAGCGGCCTACCTAGTGAGCATAGGGAAGTGTTCTGCCCATCCTCTGCTCGCTCACGTATAACGTACATGTTCGTGTGACTTCGGCATGGGTCTTCGGGTCATTTTTTTCTCAACTTCGGCTCGCTTTTTTGTTGCTGCGGCAGAGGATCTCAGTGCAAAGCAGAGAAACGTCTCGCTTCAGCACGCCGCGCGCAAACTTCGTGTTTGTTACACTCACACTAATGCAAGGCAAACTTGTGATGGTATGTGTGTGCCGACCACTGACTTAAAGAGACGACTAAAGTAACTCTGCTGCGCACAATTAACATGGATGCTTCCCTTTCAATCACTCAAACAGAATGCACCAAGTCTTCTCACCCCTTTACTTGATTTCTTTTGTTTTCTCTTCGCTGTTGGCGCGTGCCACTGCACTTATACCCTTTCTAAGGCGAAATATATCCGACTATATAATTTGTACTTCTTAAGTAAGAAATACAATACGAATTTTTTAAAAATGTTAATACTAATACTACTAATGTTTTAAATATTGAAATCAATTTTAACGGACTAATTTTCTATAATTACACTAAAAAATATATTGTAATAAAAATGTATAATAAGTAAACATAACATTATAAGTAAATCCAAATTACTTAATTTTACTATAATCAAATAATTTACTTTTATAAAACAATATAAGTTGTATATTTTCGATACACAATAATGCTCCTAAAATATTAGGGCATTCACATGTCGCTTCTCCACGAAAATTTTTCCGCCGAAATATTAGTCGCTAGCCGAACATAACGGAGAGACGCAAAAAAAAATAACGGACCAGCCGAAATTTGTCTCTGCGAGCGCGGAGTGCAGGCAGATTATAAGACAAGAAAGAGAGGGAAATATCCGAATATCTGCCTCTCTTTGTTGCGCGATCGTTTTCGTGGGCAGTCTTCTACGCTGCGCCGACTGCTCTGCTGACGTCAACAGCGGCACAGCGTTTTAGGCACAAAAAAAGCTTTTTGCCTTGAGCCATGTCACCGCGTTCCTACTGCAGAACTGAAAGGTTTACATTACGCAGACCCGAGGCACAGTACCTCAAACGGACAAGTTGAAAGGGCACATTCTACACTAACAGAATTAGCTCGATGCATTAAAGAAGAATTTAATCTAACCGACTATTCCGAAATAGTAATAAAAGCCGCTCAAGAATATAATCAGAGCATTCATTCTACAACGAACCAAAAACCTTTTGACGTACTATATAATAAAATTGAGCACGATAACATTCCCCTAATTTTAAAAAATACACAAGAGAAAATGTTAGAAACACATAATGAAAATAGAAGAGAAAAAGTATATCATGTAGGACAGGTAATTTATGAAAAGAAACACGGGGAAAAAAATAAACTTAAAACTAGATATAAAAAACAAGTAGTTAAAGAAAATTTACCTAACAAAATAATAATCAACAATAGAAATAGAATTATTCACAAAGATAATATACAATTCTAAAAATTTATATGTTACTTTTTTTTCCTTTTCCAGAAAATGTTTTATCAGGTGCTCATACTACACCTTATTTTATTAACAAAATCAGAAATAATAGACTATACAAGTCACGAGTATTTTTTATTCAAGGACAATAAAGACGTATTGACGTACGATTCATACGCAGAATTATTCCACGTAACTAACTTAAGTTTTTATAAAGAAATAATAAAATTGGAATCAGACAATATAAGAAGGGATACTAATAAAAGGTCACAATGGGAAATTAAATATGACATAGAAGTAATCGAAATATTTTTATCACAATTAATATCAACTAGGTCAAAAAGGGGGATAAATGAGATAGGCACTGTGCGGAAATGGTTAGCTGGAACTCCGGATCATGATGATTTTATTAAAATACAGAATTAAATCGATGAATTAATTGAAAATAATAATAAACAATTTATTATCAATTCCAAACTGCTTAAAGAAATAGAATCTCTTTCTGATGATTTTAAAAATGTTTTTATTGATCAAGATTTACCACTGCGAAAACATCGCTTACGATTATTAACATTTGATCTGCAAAATTTAATTGACACAAGCAAAAATTGACGTTTTTAATACCAAAATATTAAACAATGATGACATTATGGAAATATTAAAACATGAACAAAAACCAGTAATTATCGCTGACTTAATGGACATCTCTGTTTTTAAAATCGCACTGCATAAAGAACTTGTAATAATTTATATAAAATACCCAATAATAAAAAACAGATGCGAAATATATTACGCTAGAGCGATTTCCCAAATCGATGGGAAACTAGTATTAAGCAATCAAGTCGCAAAATGCGCAAATATGTTTTATGAAATGTCTAACTTTAAGAACGAACTTTTTAATAATTATTGCACTTTAAATAATGAAAAAACTTGTTTTACCCGCTTATTAAATGGCGAGAAATCCACTTGTAAAAAAATAAGAGAGAAAAATAAAAAAATAGACATCATACAAGAGTGTGCCATTCTTATAAATGGTAACAATATTGTGAACAACTCTCATTTAAACGGTTCATTTTTGATAACATTTAATGGTACAACCCAAAATAATAATATTTCTTATACCAATTTGGAAAACAAAATTCTTTACTACTTAACTACGAACCACTTCAAAAATTATGAAATATCCGATTACATATTATCAAATAACTAAGAACTTTCTTTAGATAATATAAACATTTTAAATCCTTTCATTAAAATTAATAATACCAAAATATCACTTACCTTTATATTATTAATTTTAATCATTATATATTTGATTTTTTTACTTATTATAAAATACAAAAATGTCATATTATTTGTAACCAAAAAACAACGGCCAGAACCAGAAAAATCTATTAACCAAGAAAATTTTTTAACAGAATTAAGAGATCAATTAAATGAATTTCATATTGAATCGGGACGATCCATTTTAGAAGGGGGACAGTTATCCAACCCATGAAACGGTTCCACTTATGGAATTTATAAACAAATTTTTGAATTCAATCTCAGCTATGTTACCCTTGCCTTCAGCGACATTGCCTTTGCCTTTGTTTAAGATTCTGCCTTTGCCTTTGCCATTCACTTCGAGGGCCGCGCTTTTCCGTTCAAAGCCCACAGTATTGCGTTCTAAGTTCAGAACATATTGCGTTCCGATTTTCAATCAAATTGCATCGGTCAGCATAATTTCATTTCACAACGAGATGCGACAGTTTCAGCATAAGCTTTTATTTTAAACAAAAATTAAAGTTCCGGAAGCTTAAGAAAAGGATAGCTTCTGGCCGAGGTTCATTGGAGAATTTTTTAGAATTAAGAGTCAGTCCTATTTTATCCGAGACCGCGATCGGTTCACATATTTAAAAAGTGTCTTGTATTAATTCAATTTAAGGATAAAGGTTTATCACCCAAGTTTTAAAAATTAAAAATAAATTTTTTTAATTCATCTATTAACGACGAATTTAATTTGCATACCTGTTTTCTGCTGGTTTTACATTCCCTAGACGACTACACGATCGATCTCCTAGGCGCCTCTCCCTTCCGTTGACTCCGACTGTGTCCTGACGATTAAAAGGCGTCCTGTAATACTTTTCTATTATGCGTCGTTGATTCCGGCTCGAAGTTCTTTGTTGACTCCAGCTTTGCCCTGACGATTGAAGGGTTGACACTGCTGCGGTTCTGCATTCACCTGACGGCTAAACGATCGGTCTCCTTGTCCGTTCAACTATCATCACTGTTGACTACGGTTTTGTCCTGATGACTTAACGGCTTCTTGAAATCTTTTTCTTTATGTGTTTAAACCAACCGACTCTAGGTCCGTTTTGTAGCCCGCTCGTATCGCCGTTCTCTCTCAAATCGTCTGCATGCTCTTGAAGTTTTAAGTTGCTGATATGCACCAATAGTTATATGTTTTGTGGCGAGCTCTGCAGATGAAAGCGACATAAAATTATATGCCTGATACGGAATGTCATATTTCGGTGATAGAGTCCAGGTGTGCATGGGCAGCGGCAATACTGGAGCGGGGAAATTTGACTGTCAACGAGGTCGTGGGAAGAAGAGTGTGTCGGAAGATCGGCGCAGTAAAGCTCAACAGCTGTTGGGCGTCAAGGGAAGGATCGCATGGATTTAAAGGCTACGACGATACACAGGATATCGGCCGGAGAGAAGAAATGTCTGAGGGTGAAAATGTATAAAGGGGAAGAGAGGACTCAAAGGCTACAAGGTTACACAGGATAACAGCCGAAGAGAAGAAACGAGCCTCATTTCGTCACCATAAGAAAGGGGGGAATGTGATGAATTAAGTTACTCCGCACAAATAAGGCGAAGGGTAATTGCTGAATACGCAGTAAACTTTTGGAGAGATACACGGCTAGGTTGAGTTGAGACTCGGTCGACTTTGCAAGGACTGCTCCAGCTAAGTCGGACGTTGCCCGAATAGTTGAGTAGGAATGAAGCGGGCATAGCACCGACGTATCCTGTTGATCCTGACGTGGGGTTAACTGATTGTGACGCCCAACGGCTTTCAGGAAAGCACAGTCGGTGAATACTTTAGGAACGGTATCGCAGGCGATTCATCTGAACGAGAAACCGTTAGGCTCGTGACGAGTGCCCTGCAGCCCGACGGTTGTATTGAAAGCGCATCAACTGGATACCTTGAGTGCCAACTCGAGACCCGGTTGACTGTTACAAGGTCGCACTATGGGGAACTTGACCACTTTTTTTGGCCAAAACCCATTTTTTAAAAGTCGTTAAAAATTGGTTTTGTTTATCAGATTGCATCAGGACACTCGGCTGAGGAACTTGTGAGATGGTTCCAAAGTCGCCTAGCTGGGGCAACCGAGCGGGTCGCAGGTTGCGGATAGCGGACGACCTCTCTCGAGGTCAACTGTGAATAAGCTGGTGGGATAAGTCAAACACGGTATAGTGGACGGAAACCCCAGTAAATAAACAGTCCCGGACAGCCAGCGGGTATTTTGCAACGAAGCAATACCGACGATGCGAGGTGTTCAGCCGCATCTAAATAGTTGCTTTACACAAACCCATTCCCAACGAAACACCTACCCATCTCCCCTCCCAAACCACATCTCACTCCGGGCCGAACTACGGTGTAATACGGACCGTGCCAAGAGTCAGCCTGGCTGGGGGCCCGGATCAAAAACTAACCCAGTCTCAAACGGTGTGCTCAGGGACATGGCGACCCCGGAACTCTGCCCGGGCGGACTTTTCCCCTTCTCCGCAACTCGTGGGACCTAATATGGAACCTAAAAAGTCAATCTGAGTCTATCTGATAGTCGAGGTACTCGACTATAGCGTACTTCCTTGTTTTTTTATAATTTGTTACCGATTTTAATTTTGCAAAGTTTTACAGTTTAACTTCAACTATCAAGGCTCATATATTGCTATAATAGCACGGATTTTAGTTTGCCATAGCTTAATAATGTTCTGGAACCTCTTGTTACTGATTTTAATTTTGCTAAGTTTTACAGAAACTGTCTTCTATTTCAACTATTAAAGCTCATATATTGGTTAATCACGCACGGATTTTAATATTTCATAGCTTAATAATGTTCTGGAACCTCTAGGAAAACATTTAATATTTTTTTTTTTATAATTTGTTATTGACTTTAATTTTGCTAAGTTTTACAGAAACTGTCTTTAATTTCAACTATCAATGATCATATATTGGCTAATCTAATTATGTTCTGGAACCTCTAGGAAAACATTTCATATTATTTTTTTATAATTTGTTACTGATTTTAAACTGAAACTGTCTTTTATTTCAACTATCAATGCTTATATATTGGCTAATCTAGCACGGATTTTAATTTGCCATAGCTCAATAATGTTCTGAAACCTCTAGGAAAACATTTAATTTAATTTTTTATAATTTGTTACCGATTTTAATTTTGCAAAGTTTTACAGAATCTGTCTTTTACTTCAACTATCAAAGCTCATATATTGCTATAATAGCACGGATTTTAGTTTGCCATAGCTTAATAATGTTCTGGAACCTCTAGTTACTGATTTTAATTTTACTAAGTTTTACAAAAACTGTCTTCTATTTCAACTATTAAAGCTCATATGTTAGCTACTCTAGCACGGATTTTAATTTGTCATAGCTTTATAATGTTCTGGAACCTCTAGGTAAACATTTAATTTTATTTTTTTATTATTTGTTACTGATTTTAATTTTGCTAAGTTTTACAGAAACGGTCTCGGCTGAGGAACTTGTGAGATGGTTCCAAAGTCGCCTAGCTGGGGCAACCGAGCGGGTCGCAGGTTGCGGATAGCGGACGACCTCTCTCGAGGTCAACTGTGAATAAGCTGGTGGGATAAGTCAAACACGGAATCGTGGACGGAAACCCCAGCAAATAAACTGTCCCGGACAGCCAGCGGGTATTTTGCAACGAAGCAATACCGACGATGCGAGTTGTTCAGCCGCATCTAAATAGTTGCTTTACACAAACCCACTCCCAACACAACACCTAACCAACTCCCCTCCCAAACAACATCTCACTCCGGGCCGAACTACGGTGTAATACGGACCGTGCCAAGAGTCAGCCTGGCTGGGGGCCCGGATCAAGACTAGCCCAGTCTCAAACGCTGTGCTCAGGGACATGGCGACCCCCTGTTCTAACTATCGCCTAACCCGGGCATCGCGGTTTCTCTGCCCGGGCGGACTTTTCCCCTTCTCCGCAACTCGTGGGACCAAATTATGGAGCAGAAAACAGTAAACACATATACAAACAAGGAAGAACGCTATAGTCGAGTACCTCGACTATCAGATACCCGTTACTCAAAGGGAAATGGAGATATGCAAGCAGCAAGCGGCGGTAGACAGATTTAAGCGTTATGGGCGTTAGAGTGGGCTCGGCAAATTTATTTTTGGATCAATCGATAGGTATTGACGACACCAATACATTTCAGTTAAAATTTTTTATCTAGCATGCAAATTCTGGGCGTCACAGGTTTTCGCGGTTTGTGGGCGTTTAAGTGGGCGTGGCAAACTTTTTTTAGGTCAATCGATAGGTATTGATGAGAACAATACATTTCAGTTAAAATTTTCTATCTAGCATCAAAACTGTAGGAGTTACAGTTTTGGGCGGTTTGTGGGCGTTAGAGTGGGCGTGGCAGTCTACTGAAACAAACTTGCGCTGCGTAAGAAGCTCAGGAAGCTCTCATAGTTTCCGAGATCTCAGCGTTCATCCGGACAGACAGACGGACAGACGGACATGGCTAGATCGACTCGGCTAGTGATCCTGATCAAGAATATATATACTTTATGGGGTCGGAAACGCTTCCTTCTGCCTGTTACATACTTTCCGACGAATCTAGTATACCCTTTTACTCTACGAGTAACGGGTATAAAAACACAGAGACGGGTACTCTTAAAAAACCCATGGATAAGACGAACACTGGTTCCACCTTCCATACCAGCACGGCCCAGAAAGGGCCGCATCCCAAACTGGGGATGATGGGTGGCAGAAAGCCAGCCGCAAACGCCTCCGCTACGTGCGCATCTGCGCCGAAAGCAACGGTAGGCACTGCCAAGGAGCTCGGGCCACCCGCTGGTGCTAAATATACATACGCAGAAAGGCGGACTGCCGCCCAGACTCTGCGCTCACACACCAGGAGCACCGTTGCCACGCCTTCGCCTGAATGGCTAAAGAAGGTAGAGTGGGCAAGGAAGGTGCTTCCAAACTACGGGCAGGAAAAGCCCACTCAAGAGGCGACTCAAGCGAAAAGGCAGCGATCCCTCGAACTACCCGGGCCATCGGCGAAGAGATCTAAGATCCAGCCATCGGTCTCTTTCGCCGAAATCACGAAGAATCGTGTATTACTTGGCCTGATTGACAGGGGAAATCCGGAGGGCAGGATCGCCAGAAACAAATGGAAGGCAGTGGAGTCCCACCTTTTCCTCATTTGCCTGCGCATGGTACGAGAGAAGCCAGGCACCTCGCCCTGCTGCATGGACGCGGGCTGGTACCAGGGCAGCGTCAAGGTGGTAGCATGCGACAGTCAGCGGTCGGCTGATATGTACAAAGAGGCGACAAGCAAGCTCGGCGAGGTTTACGAAGGGGCGAACATCGTTGCGCTTGACTGGTGCGATGTCCCCAGTAGACCCCAAGCCAGGATCTGGCTTCCAGCAGCGATCAAGGCGCCGGAGGACATCCTCTTCATGTTGCAAGAATGCAACCCGCACCTCCCCACGAAGGACTTGAAAGTCGTCAAGGTGGAGGAGCATGAAGGGGATGTCAACCAGGCGGTTTTGGTCCTGAACAAGGAGTCAGTAGCTCCGATCGAGACTGCTCGAGGAGTGCTGAACTGAGCAGGTGCTTGCTGAGGAGTTGGAGGCACCTGGTGGGCCGGAGGACGGCTACTCTAACGATTCGTCGCTAAGCAGAGAGATGCGAGCGCTCGGACCGGCAATCGAGGACGTAGACCTCAGCGACACAGAGGAGGCCGACGTCACTGTGGTGGAGGTTGAAGCTGTAGATGTCATTAAGACTTCTACAAATAAACCTTCACCACAGTAAAGCCGCGTCTGCTGCACTTCTGCTTCGCCTGACAGAAGGCGGAGCCGACCTAGTCCTCGTACAGGAACCTTGGGTAGTAGGAGGCAAGGTTGCTGGACTAGGAACAAAGGAATACAAGCTTATGCTTGACCCCAAAGAAGGTAAAATTCGAACCTGCATATTAGCCAAAATTCATCTTAGTATATTTCTACTTCGCAATTACAGCAACGGAGACAACACCGCAGTAAGCCTGGAGCTGCAGAGTGGCTCTATAAGGGTTCTATCGGCCTATTTGGCCTTTGAGAAGGAAAAACCCCCCAGATGCGCTGGTCAGAGGACTAGCAGAGGAATGCGAAAAGCTCAAGAACGGATTGGTAATAGGCTGTGACGCCAACGCCCATCACACCCAGTGGGGTTGCCCAAACAACAACGACAGAGGTGAGTCTCTTTTTGATTTTATTCTAAATTCGAACCTATTCTTATGCAATAGGGGCAATGTCCCTACATTCATAACTGAAGCTTGCCAAACGATCATAGATCTAACTTTGGTATCAGATTTACTCGTAGGCGCATTCAAAAACTGGGCAGTCTCTGTCGAGCACTCCTTTTCGGACCATAGATTCATAGAATGAATTCCCTTGATTCGCCCTTGCCGGTCAGCTTCGCTAACCCCAGACGAAACAACTGATGCCGCAAGGCTCAGGAAAATACTCTCTAAGACAGCCGCGCCTTTGGGCTATCTTCAAAAAGCAGATGGATCATGGTCAGACTCCAGTAAAGAGTCCTTGGACCTGCTCCTAGACGCTCACTTCCCGGGGAGCCAACAAGCAGGTCATCCACCTGAAAGAGGAGCAGGAGAGGGAATCGAAATAGATCCACTCCTATCAGACCGCAACATGAAATGGTCCATTCATAGTTTCAAACCATACAAATCGCCAGGACCGGACGGGATAACACCGGCTCACATCCAGCAAGCAGGACAAATAGCCATAAACTGGTTGAAAAAAATCTTCCAATCTATCCTGGCGGTAGGAGAGCTACCAACAGCATGGCAAGAAACAAAGGTGGTTTTCATTCCCAAGGCAGGGAAGGCCACTCACACCACAGCAAAGGATTTTAGGCCAATAAGTCTAACAGCAAGAGCTTAAGAGCTTTGAAAGAATGATAAGCCTACACATAAGGGCCACCGTAGACCCGACACAAATATCAGAAGCACAACACGCTTACACCAAAGCACAGCATCGAGAAATCACTCAACATCAAGGAATACACACTGATCGCCTTCCTGGATATAGAGGGAGCCTTCAATAACGTGCTTCCCACCGCTATAACAGAATCTCTCACAGAACTAGGGGTTGAGCCGCCAATGGTGAGGCTAATCCATAAATTGCTGATAAGCAGAATGGTCACAGCCACACTAGGGACCTCAACCCAGTCTAGACTAGTGAACAGAGGCACCCCGCAAGGAGGTGTACTATCACCCCTCTTGTGGAATATCGCAGTAAATAAACTACTGCGGATTCTGGAGGGAGGAGGTTGTAAGGTCGTGGCATATGCAGACGACGTCGCCATCATCTTTAATGGAAAATATCCACAAACACTTTGCGATCTTATGACCGCTAAACTTAAAATACTATCGGAATGGACGATAGCGAACGGACTCGGGGTAAATCCCTCGAAAACAGAACTTGTTCTATTTACAAATAGGTACAAAATTCCACAACTTAACCCACCCACTTTAAACAATTGTAATCTCTCCTTTAGCGATCACGCCAGGTACTTGGGGTTAGTACTAGATAAACGCCTCAAATGGGGCTTAAACAACCAAGAGAGAACCAAAAAAGCGACCATTGTTACTAACAGAAAAGTTTACCAGTGCGCACCACTGTTAAGTTATCAGCCGTTAAAGCCTGTTTTTATTTCAACGAGGTGACAGCGCTGGTAAAGCGCCTATTGTTCTTAATAGTTTAAATTGTCAAAAAGTGTAAAACTAAACATAGCACTGAAGTTTTTGAAATACCATCCAATCAGAGGGACTTGTAACTTGTGTTTGTGACATTGATATTGTATTTATTGATTGTGGTGCTCGTATATTCGTGTTCTAGTTCTAACCTCAAAAAAACCAAATTTTAATTTGTACTTTTAAATTGAGCTACAACGTGATTTCAGCTATTTACACCTCTAAAACCTTTTTTATCTTGTAGAGTATTTAATTCTCATTGAGCTCGGTTAGTTTAAGGGTGCACTTTTGCGCACTTTCCTTAAAATGTAGCTTTAAGGTCCTCTGCCTAATATGGTATATTTCTCGCCTTTTTGTCTGGTAAATGCATGTTTCGAAGTTATGTTAAGAGAAACTGTGTGCAATTATATTTCTTTTTAAATATCGATTATTTTAAAATTATTTTACAACATCATTTCACTTACTTAACGTTGAAAAAAAGGATTTTAGTATTTTTGTTAAGAATAAAAAACGCCAAAATTTTTTTTTAATTTAGCTTGGTCTTTTACAAAAAAAAAATTGGAAAAAAAATTTTTTATTTGATTGACAAAAAAAAAATTAAAAAAAAAAAAGCTGGAACACGATCACCTTTTTAATTTACTTCCTTTAAATTTCATAAGCTTAATTCAAAAAACAAAACTCTTAAATGTTGCTTCGTTTTTAGGTAATTAATTAATGCCACAAAACGTGGGCAAATTCCCCATAGCGCGTCGGACGGTTGCCTGAGAGACCCATTTACGCAAGAAATCACAGCGCAGAGGCTTCACAACGCAGGGGTATCACCAAGCAAGGACAACGCCGAGCAGCACAGGACGTCGACAGCAGCATCGGGGCACCAAAGATCGGCGAGAAAGGCACCCAGAATCCACGCACGCTTCAGGTACGACTGACGTAAACTGGACGGTTGCCCGGAGCGCCGACCGGGACAGAACAAGGGACAGGAGGCTGTGGCTTGCAGGGCGGTTGTCTTGGGATCCCGGCGCCTGTTTACCCTAGTCTGAGAACGGTGAAGCTTCCCAAAGCCAAACAGCCCAACTCTTCGTCATCTCTCCCGAGTGACGGCCAACGTACCCGGAGCAGCGGATGCCACCGAAAGCGGAAGACTACGGGAAGCATTAGAGCAAAAAGCACCATCATGGGATAACTAAACTTTGTAACGCAGACCCCTGAATAAACGAATTAAATTGTTGTTACTGGTAATCGGGATTGTTGTTACTGGTAACCGGGTGGTCACGTTTACTATAAATTTTGTAGGACGAACGCATAAAAACGGGCCCGTGCTCAACAGACCCTAACAGACGCTTCCGAGTGCATAGTACCCAAAAACAATCAAGGCGATCGAGAAATCTATGATTTTAATGTAGAGACGACACATTCTGCGTCTTTGTCCAGCTTGACTTGCTGTAGACTACTACCGCTCGCACCGCGTTCCGGAACCCCGTCAGGGGGGCCGTTGTAGATATATGGTTAATTTCGAAATCATGAGTCTTATTAGACCGAAATGAAATTATTAAAGACAACCGTTTCTCCCGTCGAAATGGCTGCTTGGTCGTGTTATGAAGATTCAGTCCGGGGGGGAGGACTTTTAAAGCGTTTAGACTCAAAGCCCTGCCTGCTACTGGAACGCACGACGTCGGTCTATCGAGTTGCACTTATGTTTTTTGTACGGTTGTAATTTGAGGTTTGCGAATAATTATAAATTTAAGCATAAACTCTGACACAACTGCAAATTCACATACTGTATGTAAGTATAAAAAGTTATATGCAATTAAATTGTGCAATCAGTGGCTTTGCCGTTGCATGTCTCCATCTCCCTCGCACTACCCGTAGTTGAGTAACGGGTATTTGAAAGTCGATAGCATCGACTATAGCGTTCTTTCTTCTTTTTATTGCATCGTGCCGAATTAACCACTGTGGACGGCAGTCCACATAGTGATGAAGCGCACCAGGAGAGTGTACGAGGAGACAACTTTAGATCGACGCAGAATTGAAAATCTGCTGTGATAGTCAGGTCCTAGCAAGTGATACACCAATAAAAAATAATCGAACATTTGAAGGATCGCATACCAAATCTTTAAGGTAATCAATTGGTTCGGGAAAAAAAAAAAAAAGGAAAAAAGAAAATTGAAACTGTTGGATCCGCAGTTTATCAGCCTAGTTGTATTATTGCTGAAAATGACAAGTGACACCTCAGTTTTTTAAATCCGGTGCCCCTCTCAAAAGTTGTTTCAAAAACAAGATTTGGCAGGACTTTTCAAAAGGAAAACTTGGGTCTCTTTGTCAGTTGGTTCCATAAATCTGTTTTAGGGATCTGGAATTACTGAAATTAATTGGAATTAAATGGATCAAAAATATATTTTGAAAAAAAAACTTGTGAATTACTAAACCTAAAAGCTTGTATTAGGTATTTTAAAATATTATGCACACCTCTTAACGTAATTTGTCCAAGTGCGATAGTTTTAAAATTGTGCCCAAATGTTTTTTCATCTATTTGTATACCCTTGCAGAGGGTATAATGATTTCAGTCAGAAGCTTGCATCGCAGTGAACGAGAAGTTTCTGTGTGTGGCATGTTTCGTTGAATCCGGCCTTGGCCTGACGATTAAACGGTTTCCGCTGCTCATGCACACCTCGATTCTTCTGGTTCGGCATGCGCTAGACGACTACATGATCGGTCCCCTTTTCACCTCTTCCTTCCGTTGTCTTCGGCTATGGCCTGACGATAAAACGGCTTCCGTTAATACTTTTCTTTTATGCGTCGTTGACTTCTGTGCATGTTTGAATGACCATAGTCCTGGCCTGACGATTAAACGCCTTCTTGTAACATTTGTCGTACAAGGACGCGGCTCCCTGCCCTGTGTTAGGAACGAAGACAAGTATCCAGTGGACTCGCATACGTTTCAGTTGAGAGCCAACATAATCTCTGGCCACCTTTCGTCCCAGTTCCTCTGGTTTTTCCGACAAACTGTGCTATCATTGTTTTTACAGTCCGGTTCGCGCGCTCGCTCGGAATTGTCCGTTGTCCGTGATTAGTACTTTTGGGACCGCAAATCATGCGACCATGCTTTCTCTAAGTGCCCTCTGTAGGGTTTCCGCTATCGCTATACGTAGGGGCACCAACTCTGTCCGCATTGAAAATCGATTTATCAGAACCAAAACCATCTGGATCCCATGCTTCGATCTTGGCAGTGGTCCGACAAGGTGTGCGCACACCGTTTCTCATGGCTCTTCCGGGACTTCTGTCACCATTTTTCCCACCGCATGCCTCTCCTCGAATTTACGCACGTACGCCCTTGCGTCCTCTAGCATTCCTGGCCAATAGTTCTGTGATGCTAGTCGGGCAATTATCTTCCGGTTTCTTCCACGACCAGCCGCGGAGGAGCCGTGATTCTTTCTCTTGTAAGTCTGCTTCCCTTAGGTCTTGCGGGACTCACAGCTTCTAGGCCACCACATCTTCGTTGCCGGTTCTGTGTGGTATCTGCCTGTACAGCGTTTCGCCTCCAAAGACATAGACTGAAAATTTTTGTGGTTGCACCTTTATTTTCTCACCCATGCCCCTGATCCAGTTGCACTGCCCATTCGACACCGTAGGGTTTCACTTTCGCTTTCCGTAGGGTTTCCGGCCCTGGCTATCTGGACAGAGCGTTGACTTTCTGTACGAAATCTCAAAGTGGAACTGTTGCAGCTCCACGGCCCATCTGGCGATTCTTTCTGAAAGACTTTCAATGCTGTTTAGCCACTTTAGCGCCATGAGATCCATTACAACGACAATAGCCAAGCACACCTTCTCTGTTGTCGAATAGTTCGTATCGGCTCCGTCTAGGGTTTGACTGGACTCGGCAAACACTGTATCAGTCACCTGCCTTACATTTACATCCTCGAACGGCTGTTGGTGATGCTGTGGTTACACCCATTTTACAGCTTTGCGTTTGGACAATGCGTCCGGTACGAAACGTCGGTACCACGCCTAGGTAGGTTCTGCCTCAGCTCGCGGACTGTTGAAGGTGGTTCAAATTGGGCTATGGCTGCCACCTTGTCTGGCGGCAAGTCCTGCTTGAAGAATTGACACTTCTCTGGGCGATTATATCGACTTGATACGCGATCGCATGCGGTGGCATCTCCGGTTCAATCACTTGGTCCTAGGCACGTTGATATGTTGCGCATGCCGATTGTAATCCAAACGGCAGTACCCTCCCCTCTCCTGGCCCCGTGAACGCCGCGAACTATCTACTTGTTTCTTCCAGATGAATTTGCCAGTACCCATCCTTTAAGCCCAGGCTGCTGATAAAGCGTGCTTTTCGTAGATGGCCCAGGATGCAGTTTATATTTTTGAACTTTGATTCACTAAGAGCAGTACAAACAAGTGGCCCAAACGATACCAAACACGTGTTTGATACGCGCGGGCCCATTTTTATTTCGGGCAAATACGGTTCGCAAGGAAGGTACATAGAACAAATAAAGACAGGACAAAACATAGATCAACAAGACTAAAGCAAATGAGCTTTTATTTTAGTTTTTAGTACAGGGATAGAAGTTGAGGAACAAATTAAATGATAAAGGGTGTTATAATTATTATAAAGAACGCGAAAGGGCTCGTGCTGACTAAAATTAGGTGAACATCTTGGGAAGTTGATAGGATAGTAGTTTCGTGTTAGTCTAACAGGAACATTGAAAGTAAGGCGGCTTACTAAATCTACAGAATCAATACCGCCTCTGATAAGATGATTCATAAAAATAGTGCCAAGCATAGTTCTATGGATTCTAGACTAGGCAAAATAATAAATAGCAATCAACTCGAGTAAGAAGGCAACTTGACGTTTTGATCCCAGTTCAAAAAGAAGAAATTGTTTCTATACGGACAACGCTTTATAAACCCAAGACAGTAGAGTTTATGTGGGAGTAAATTTAAAGTTTAGGATCTAGGAGAATTTAATGAGTATATTCGGTCCAAGGACATGTTCTGAAGAGAGTAACTCATGAGCGTTGGCGTGCCCCTATAAAACGTCAAAACATTATATTTAAGATAGTTTAAATTCAAAAGGTTGAACTGACACCATTCCTGGAATCTATTAATGTCTGACTGCAAGCAGAAGCCAGACTTAATATTATTATATGATAAACAAAGTTTAGCATCATCAGCATACATTAGAGCACGAGAGTGAGTTACGATAGCGGGAAGACCATTTATAAACAGAGTAAACAGCAAAGGGCCTAAATTACTGCCCTGAGGCACACAGCATTTTTGAATAAAACCCTCTGAGATCTACCATTCAAATAATTTGAAATCCAAGCTAACAGATTATTTGGAAACCCGAGCTGATCTAATTTGAATAAAAGAAGAGAGTGGTTTACAGAGTCAAAGGCTTTACTAAAATATGTATTTATAACGTCTGCCTGCAATTTTTTGTTAAGTGCATCTATTACAAAAGATGTCAATGCGAGCAGGTTAGTGGTGGTCGATCTTCGCCTTATAAAACCATGTGGACACGGTGATATCAGAGAGGAGCACAAATGTGGCAAATGAGAGGTAATAATGCGTTCAAATGTTTTAGGAAGTGCAGACTTTTTGGAGATTCCTCGCACCCTTTTTGTGGAATGGAATAATAAAATAATCTTTCCAGATAGTAGGAAAAACAGATGATGAGATAGACAAATGAAAAAATTTAAGAACGGGTTTATAAATAGTTTGGGGACAAAACTTAAGCAGTCATCCAGGGAGTCCATCTGGCCCCGGAGAATATGTTGGCGGTATAGTTTCTAAATCACTTAAGAGAGAACTTTCGGTAATTACAGGAGAAAAAATACAATTTGCACTGTTTAAGTGATTAGGGTAACTAAAATTAGACCAAGAAACAGAACTGTAAGTAGATTGGAAGAATTCAGCAAATAAATCTGCAATTTCGGGATCCGTAGATGCCTCAATAGAGTTTAATCGTACTGATGATGGCAATGCTGAAGACTTTCGCTTAGCATTAACAAAGTTATACAACTGCCTCGGATATTTTGAAAATTCAAATTTACATCTGTTAAGTAACAATAAAATTAGTACGAGCCACCACATATCTTGAAAAATCGGATGGCCTACCCGACTTTTTGTACTTTTTATAGAAGTTTGTTTTGAGGTTTCTAAGTCTTTGCAGCTCATTGGTAAACCAAGGTGGCCTGTCTAACTTAGGAAGAAAACTATCAGGAACACATTCACAGAAAAAAGAGTTTATGACACTATAAAATAGTTCCGTAGCACTTTCAATATCCAAGCAATTATATAAATTTGCCTTGTGAAAACATGTTGTTGAGTTTATTAAAGTTTCATTTACGAAAGTATCTATATTTAGTTGGAGAAAGTAAGGGAGTAAGTAAGTTCCAATGTGGGAGGATACCGGTCTTCTGGCACAACTAGTGGGTCAATTCTGGATACCGTGACTTCAGATGGATCTAAAACAAATACAAGATCTAATTGTCTGTTTCGTGAATTACGCAAAACATCTGCAGTTGTGGTTTCAGGTGTTAAACGAGACACAAATAATTGCTTCCTATATGGAACAACGGAAAGTCTCTTTCTTCCGCCACCAACAATCTGAACATCGTTCGTCTGATTATCGAGAACAGGGCCACCTATAGAGCTAACTTCACCTGCGGGCACAGAAAGCTGCGTAGTGTTTGACCCCTTAGGTTGACTAGCAGAAACTGGGACTCCTCCAGAGTTGTTGGTACCTATGGGTACTGCTGGCAGTGAAGGTTTATGTCCACCAACGCCAGTGGATGCCGACATAGGTGCCGTTACCGATCGGGTAAAAATATTTAAAGCTAAGTTTTGATTTGGAACTGATGCCTTTACTTTAACAGATTTTAAAAGAGCGGTCTTTTTGCGTTTATTTTTTTATAATCAAGGTCAGCAACTACGCTCATAAGTTTATCAAACAGTTTCATAAAAGGATCATTGTTCAGCGCCACATAGCCATCCAAATCACGGTCTATTTCAACGCAAGAGGCACAAGTCTACGAAAAAAGAACACGCAGATCAATATAGTCTTTTGCTCTACCAACAAGTTCAGTACATTTCGGATGTATAACTACTTTTGTTATACTTGACATTTGGTATGCGTCCATTGATTTCTCCTTGATCTTTGGCGTTCATCCAGCCGGAAGTTCTCGCTCTGCAGCTGGTGCACGTAATTAAGCAGGAGGAGCACGTGACCACTGATAGCGCGTCGAGATCACCTGCTGGCGGTCAATGCGCACCTGCAGATCCTGCTGAACAGCATCGCAAGTGGTGCCAAGGCCGAGGTGCACGTAAGTAGAGAAGGCACCCATTCTCTATAGTTCTTGGTGTGACATTGGAGAAGCCAGAAGCTACAAAATTCGTGAGGAAAGCTCAGTAGATTTGAATTTATAGAAAAACGTGACCGCCCGGTCAAGCAAAAACCACAATTTAGAATTCCGGCTATGAAGCGTTTACTCACGGCTCTTAGCTACAAAGCTTAATTGTCTTGTGCTAGTGCTTCTTGCAACGATTCTTCTCGCAGTCATCCACTCTCAGCGGCTTCCGCTGCTCCATATACTTCTACCGCCACTCGTGAGAGATGACGACGAGTTTGGCTTTTGGGGCTTAGGAAAGCGTCACCTTTCTAAGACTAGGGTGAACAGGCACTGAGTTTTCAAGACAACCGCCCTGCCAGCCACGGCCTCCTCTCCCTTGCTCTGTCCAGGCCGGTCACACCAGACGCTCACTGTGCCTGCCCAGTTCCTGCTTAAGTATTCAGGCATCCGTCCAACGTAACTAGAGCACTCCGATACCGGACCCATGGTAGTCAACAGGTGCGCTTGTCAAACAACCTTCGGGCGCCATATCCAATCAACATCACGTCAGGATCGGCAGGGTTTGCCGACTGCCCAATTCCTGCTTACTATTCGGGCATAGCCTGGGCAAAGGCGGTAGACCCAGACTTCGACATCGCTCTGACTACAATCAAAAGCAACGTTCTGAACGTTCTGATTCAGCGGCTATTCCTAGGCCTTTGACAAGGTTCAACCCAAAGCTTCCGACAGAAGGTTGGAAAGTGGTTAACGTGGAGAAAGCCAAGCGCGTCACAATGAACGTGGTGATCCTTAACCAGGCATGTCTAGAATCCCTCGCAGCGCTGCAGAACCGTCTGAACTATGGGTTTGACAAGGTACAACTCCGCATCTATGATACTGATAAACTAGCGGCAGACAACCTGGCTGCCTGCGCGTCCTATGAGCGCCCCGGGTGATGACGGGAATGAACACGGAAGGCGAACAGCACAGGGTACGTGTTAACTGAATCAGAGCTCACCGAAAGCCTGAAGCAGCTGAGCACACAGGGCATTCCAGGACATAGTTAAGGAAGCGGAGGGTGCCCAACCCGATCTCAGCCCTGAAGATGGAGCAGATTAATCTGCATCACAGCAAGGCAGCATCTGCTGCCCTCCTAACCCGCCTGGCAACAGGCAAAACAGGAGTAGTCCTCATCCAAGAGCCATGGATTGTTGGTAACAACATCTGTGGCTCATCAACCCCCTATTCAATCTATTCCACACCATGGGTAAGGGTAAACCCAGGAACTGCATTCTTACTAAAACACACATTAACGCTTATCTAATTCCACAGTTTAACAAAGGCGACCTCATCACGGTCAGACTGGACTTAAACGCACACACACATCACATCATAGCATCATTCTATCTGGCTCACGACCATGACGGGCCCATGCCAAACACCATAAAACAACAACTCATACACGCACACTCATCTAAGGAACTCACCTAACTCACACCACACGCAATGGGGAAGAACATACACAATCAAAAGGGGTGAGTTATTCTATGACTATCTCCTTCAATCAAATCTACTTATTTCCAACAAAGGTAATGACCCAAATTTAACAAATAGAACTATCAGGTAAGTATTAGACATTACCCTAATGTCTGATCCCATGCTTAACCAGCTTAAAGCGTGGAAAGTGGGGGTCAAACAACCATTCTCAGACCACCGATACATAGAATTTACAATTACTCTAGACTATCCTCCCACGTACTTAACGGTCAAGAACTAGACAGCCTAGTCAATACTTTCACTGAGATCTGCAGTGAAGCCATAAAAAAGGCTTGCCCATGCAGAACAGTCAAAACAAAGCACAAACCGCCTTGGTGGAACACAAACCTGGCGAAGCTTCTTCAACAGAGCTAAGTACAACAACAGCGAAGCTTCCTGGCCTATACAAAAAGAATATCGAAACGAAGAGCATGGGCTAACTTCTGCAACCACGGAGGCATCCAGACTCAGAACTATCTGGGCAAAATCTTCAGTAACCATTGGCTACCTAAACACCAAGGCTGACACCTGGACGGAAAAAAGCCAGGAAACCCTTGAACTCATGCTACACACCCATTTTTCAAGTAGAACCTCGGCGATCAGAGTATAGACAATATCTGAAACCTTGACCGCATCAAGTGGGCTATCAACTCTTTTAAGCCCTTCAAGTCCACCGGCCCTGACTTGACTTTCAAGGCCCAACTACAAAGGACACTAAGCACATCCCTCCCGACCCAAAGGTCGGCCAACCCTCCCATTTCTCCCCTAAGGACTTCCACCCGATAAATCTTTCCTCTTTCTTGTTGAAGACATTGGAAAAGCTAATTGACACCCACATCTGGCTAACTACCAACCCAAGCCTACTTCCCAATGCACAGCATGCGTACCGGTAAGGCAGATCAACAGATACCGCCCTCCACTCCTTAGTATCTTGTTTAGTGAGGGGATTCCGCAATAAGGAAAATTCTCTGGTGGCTTTCCTTAATAAACGTCATTCCAGCGGCTATCAATGGAGCTCTGACTGAACTGGGCATTACTAGCAGGGTAGTGTATTCCACTATGGGATCATCACACTCGTCAAGGACTGTCAGTAGAGGAACCCCGCAAGGGGTGTACTCTCACCTCCTCCATGGGTTATAGTGGTCAACAAACTACTGTCAATTCTAGAGGAAGCGGGCACTACAGCAGTAGCCTACGCGGACGACGTGATTATCCTACTGCAAGCAACATTTCCTCAAACCCTTTGCAATCTGATAGAGACCGCCCTATCTAGGTGGACAGCGGAAGGTGAACTGGGGCGCTCCTTGCCAAAAGCTTGGCATGAGCAACACCGCTGAGGCTCCGCGATGCAGCAGCACAGACAACAGGCTCAACGGATCACTCCAGTATACTAACAAATCAGATATCCATACCACGCATTACAGACTACGTTCCACCCATAGTCAGCTTCGAAAAATAGTTCAAGATCTTCATACCTACCAGTACAGACTGAGACAACCTCCCACACCAAATCGAAAACGCCGTCAATATATACGCAGACGGTTCCAAGCTTAACTACCGAACTCTCTCTTGTACTAGAAATTAAAGTCTCATTTCGCCTACCAGATCACTGTAGTGTTTTCCAAGCGAAAGTCATGGCAATCCAGGAAGCCATGTCCCTCCTGAATACATCACGACACAGACATTTACATCTTTTCGGACTGTCAAGCAGCCCTCAGGGCCCTCGACTACAATGAGATTGCCACTCATCTGAGAATCAACCTCAACTGCCTGGACACAGCAACATTGAGGGCAACCGCATAGCAGACGAGTTAGCCAGACAAGAGACAACAGCCGATATCATTTGCTATAAGGACACGGTGGGTATGTCCATGGCTACCTGTAGGCTCTTCTAAAGCAGAGATTGTACTCTCTCTCCCACCACTCTCAACATGCCACAATTTCACGCTCTCTTGGCCAAATTACAGCCCGAAAAACAATTCAAACTCTCCCACAGTGCAACAGGGAAGACACTCTCACGGGACTCACGCGTGTAGGCTGGGACTCAGCAACCACGACTACTGCCGCAGCAGTAAGCAGGTAGACGAAGACGAGAGCGTTGACCACCTCCGTTGCTTCTGCCCAGCGCACAACCTCAAACGTCTATAAACCCTAGGAAGATACGCACTTCCGAACCTGTAGCCCATACAGGGCTTAAGCATTTCCAAGCACCTATGTTTCCAAAAAAAGATCAAGCTGGTTCGAGAAACCCAATAACCCATGAGTTCGGGAAAAGGATCTGTACAGAGATTACATGGTATCACAAGGGGCCTTTGTGGCCTAAGTAGGAGGATTAGTTTCTAATCTCCAACCATACCTACCTAACACAACCTATATATATATATATATATATCGTCAGTCGTCAGTCCACACCTCAACTCTTATATATATATACAAATACATACAATGTTAACTAAACAAGCGCTAGCAATTACGCTTTACAAAGAACTACAATCCAATATTAGAATTCAGTATTTGCTGTCCAAGTAAACTTACCCAAAATTATAACAGAGTTGGAGAATTTATATACTGAGACCTTCTGTCTAGACTTCTCATAGCTCATACATTGTAATAAAATTGAAAAGGCTGTTGTCATCCCCACAGTACCGAAAGTCATTGTCCTCTCTCGCTGTGATAAAAACGTATTGCTGGATAATGTTACTACGTTCATAGTTAAATTCGAGCATCAATTCTTATCAAACTATGGGTACAGTTAATAATATGAACTAAATTACAACACCGGTTAGAAATACTAAGTATACTTTTATAAATTTACACTTTTATATGATAATTAAATATTAACTTTTCAGCGGCGAGTATCAGTACATTTCTAACAGGGGGACGCGAGAAGTCAAGAACAATGACATAACTTTTGACGGACAACTTTGACAATAGGGGATCGTATTTCACGGCTCGCGACGATCCGCTTGACACAAGAATGTGTGAAGGGGAAGGATAATATCGTCTAACGATCAAGCGATAACCAAACTTGTGTTGTAGTGTGGACTGACGACTGACGAACTTTACGTCTAACGATCAAGCGATAACCAAACTTGTGTTGTAGTGTGGACTGACGACTGACGAACTTTACGCAATAACACTGTTGCATCCACAATCGTTTTTGTGGCGACATGAAACAAGGGACTGGACAGTGTGAAAGTTGGTAGCTTGTCAAGAAAAGATGTTCTCCGTTTCACTCTCTTCTTCGTACTGATTTATTGCCAGCTTAAGCTGAGTGAACATAATTGGTTCAACATGTTAGATATGTGCACTCTCAGTCTCATTCAAATGTTAATATACAGGGAAAACCGTTGTTTGTCCGAACATCCCGGCACCCTTGAAAGGATCTGCTTTCAAGACTTCTCAGTCCTTCAGGTCAGATGTTGGAATCAATGCCAGCTTGTGAACTGGCCTAGAGCAGAAGCCAGTGGGAGTTCGAGGATGAGCAACTCGAACCAGCCCATCCTTGCCCGCTACCACGGCGTCGATGCGGCCGAGTTTCCAATGTGTGGGGGCGATTGTCATCGTGGATAATGACCAAAGATCCAACGTTGATGTTGGTCGAAGTCTGGGACCATTTGGTGCGGGTTGGCAGTTCGTTTATGTACTCCAATGACCAGCAGCGCCAAACCTCTTGTTTGATGGTCGTCACGACATTAAAACGCTGAAGATTGGTGAAGTTTACAGAAGTTATTTGGCGCTCTGGTAAAGCCCCGGAGTAATTGCTTAATAATCACTTGGATCAGACGATAAAGGAGTAAGAGTATGTTCAGCAATCCCTTCACGCTTTTCACCGCCGCTTCCCACAGCCTGCCGAAATGTGGTGTTCTAGGAGGGATAAAATGAAAGTTAATGAAGTCAGACATACGGTCGAACATAAATTTCTTCAGCTCGTGGAGATGATTAGCAGCGCCTGCAAAGTTGGTAGCATTGTCACAATATATGTCTGATGGCAATGCGCGTCGAGCAATCATTCGCTTGAAAGCAGCGAGAAATGCTTTAGTCGATAGTTCGGACACGACTTCTATAGTATATGTACGTCCTTTGATGTCATACAGACGAAGATTGCCAGGTAGGACTTTACAGGACCCTTTCAAGTATGCGAATATAAGTGTTAATTGAACCGCAAAAGTCGATCCCACACTTGGAAAAGGATTTTTGTGGCAACAGAGGCTCAGCAGGTAGTGATCCCATTAATTGCTCATGCAGTTTCGCAGGATCGGACGACGCGCCGTGCTAAGTCTCTGAAGCTGACGATCCAAAATTCCAAGCGAGTGAGTGCCACCAATGCCTTTGGTCCGGCGTGAAAGTTGCGAAGATCCATGATATGTCCGACTTTCTGGGCTTGCTGGGATATTGGCGTTTTCGACTCTGCCACCGACTCTGATGAGCTGGAACTCGTCTAACGAGTGAATGAATGATAGACATATTTTAATTGTCCTTTTCGCGATCAAGATTTTTTAAAAGTAAAAATTCCATCAGAAAGGCTTGTTGTTGGAAATTCCAGAACCCAGATTCGGGACCCAGTGAGTCCTGAACTAGCACCATTGCTGTGGCTAGAATAACCTGTAATCCTTTCTTTGCATCAGACTGCGCGTGAGCATTGGATGCAGCTCCGATAGGATTCGCCTGCGAACTAGCGTAAGTTGGTGCTCCGCTGAATTGTGGTTGAGAATAGGCAACTGCTCCACCAGGCTGTAGTAGTAGTAGATGGTTGTGAAGATTCAGACTGCAGAGAGCTGTGGTGATGCAATAGCGCATGATGCGGCTGAGGCAGCTTCGGCAGCGATTTTTCGACAGACAATTCGACACCTTATGATCCTTGCCATTCCTTTTTACCACTTCTAAACGTTGCTCTGATTCCAAATTCCGAGTTTTTTGATTGGCAATTTGAATGTTATGTACGTATCCTCGGTGTCAACACGCCAGTTGTCGGTTGAATCCAACGTGTTGGTTAGTGCCTGTCTAAAGAAGGACTTGCAAATTCCCAAACGACATTGGAGTTCAGCGGCAGAGCGGTTGAGAGACTCCTCTTCAACCTGATCATCAACCTGATCATAAACTTATGATTTAATTTGCGAAATGTTTATTTTAACATTCGCTCTTTGAAGCTTGGCTTCGTCAAGTGGGCTTGGTCGGTACCATGATTTTTCCAGTTAACTCAACTTTTTTAGGTTAAGGCTGATGCCTTTGGTCCCGTTGGTTAGCGACACTGGACTGCACTTGCGTTGGTATGCGTGAATGTGTGCAGCTGTGTGCAGACGAAGCGAGCGTGAAAGGCAAAGTTTTTGGCACGTTTAAATAAGTATATACTATTTTATTTAAACAATTCAATTAACACACGTGCCCCACGTTGGGCGACTAAATATTGTGGTGCCTGAACATCGGACGCTTCTCCCTGATTAAAAAAACTGAGCAGTTTTTTTTTTTTTTGGCCTATCAAAATGTTAGGGGACCTAATATGAAGCTACCTAAGCTTTATGCTGACTCCTGTGCCTTTTCTGAAGGCATTCTGGCCTTTACTGAGACTTGGCTGAAACCGGAGATATCTGACTCTGAAGTTCTGTCCAAAAATTGTAATACGTATAGAACTGATCGCTCTCCTCGTAGGGGGGTGGGGTGCTGGTTGCAGTTACCTCTACTTTAACATCGGAGAGAATATACTTTCTTAGTCCCAATGACAAAGAATTCGTTGGTGTTAAAGTTTCTTTGAAATCTTTTTCTATTTATGTAACTTGTTCTTATATTCCACCTGGATCTTACTTAACAATTTATGAGCAACATTTGTCTGAAATAAAAAGTGTTTTATCTCATCTTTCCGAAAGGGATCTTTTAATTGTTTTGGGTGATTTCAATCTCCCGGACATTTCTTGGTCCCTTTCTACTGACTCACTTGTCTCCACCCCTTTATCTGACCATGACTTCGTTGACGGTCTGTTAGAATTATCATTACAGGAAGTAAGCTTTATACGTAATTCACTAAACAGACAATTAGATCTTGTATTTGTTTAAGATCCGTCTGAAGTCACTGTATCTAGAATTGACCCACTAGTTGTGCCTGAAGACCAGTATCATCCCTCATTAGAACTTACAATTTGTCATCCCTGCGTTGATACCCTCTCTCCTTCACTTTCTCCAACTAAAAGTAGATGCTTTCGTAAATGTTACTTTAGTAAACTCAACAACTTGATTTCACAATATAACTGGAAAAATTAATATAATTGCTTGGATATTGAAAGTGCTACGGAACTATTTTAAAGTGTCATAAACTCTTTTTTCTGTGAATGTGTCCCTGATAGTTTTCCTCCTAAGTTAGACAGGCCACCTTGGTTTACCAATCAGTTGCAAAGACTTAGAAACCTAAAAACAAACTTCTATAAAAAGTGCAAAAAGTCGGGTAGGACATCCGATTTTTCAAGATATGTGGTGGCTCGTACTAATTTTAATGTACTTAACAGTCATTTCTATACCATGTATTTGAACCGATGTAAATTTGAATTTTCAAAGGATCCGAGGCAGTTTTATACCTTTGTCAATGCTAAGCGAAAGTCTTCAGCATTGCCATCATCCGTACGATTAAACTCTATTGAGGCATCTACGGATCCCGAAATTGCAGATTTATTTGCTGAATTCTTCCAATCTACTTATAGTCCTGTTTCTTGGTCTAATTCTAGCTACCCTAATCACTTAAACAGGGCAAATTGTATTTTTTCTCCTGTAATCACCGAAAGTTCTCTCTTAAGTGATTTAGAAACTATAACGCCAACCTATTCTCCGGGGCCAGATGGACTCCCTGTGTGTGTTCTTAAGTTTTGTGCCCGAACTATTTGTAAACCCCTTCTTAAACTTTTTCATTTGTCTATCTCATCATCTGTTTTTCCTACTATCTGGAAAGATTATTTTATTATTCCATTCCACAAAAAGGGTGCGAAGAACTATAGAGGAATCTCCAAATAGTCTGCAATTCCTAAAACATTTGAACGCATTATTACCTCCTAGTTACAACATTTGTGCTCCTCTTTAATATCATCGTGTCAACATGGTTTTTTTTAAGCGTTTCGAATTGACAACTTTTATACTAGATGGATTTAACAAAAAATTGCAGACGTACGTTACATATACAGATTTTAGTAAAGCCTTTGACTCTGTAAACCACTCTCTTCTTTTATTCAAATTAGATCAGCTTGGGTTTCCGAATAATCTGTTAACTTGGATTTCAAGTTATTTGAATGGTAGATCTCAGAGGGTTTTATTCAAAAACGCTGTTTCCAAGATGATCAACGTGACATCTGGAGTGCCTCAGGGCAGTCATTTAGGCCCTTTGCTGTCTTCTCTGTTTATAAATGATCTTCCCTCTATCGTTACTCACTCTCGTGTACTAATGTATGCTGATGATGTTAAGCTTTGTTTTTCATATAGTAATATTGAGTCTGGTTTCTGCTTGCAGTCAGACATTAATAGATTCCAGGAATGGTGTCAGTACAACCTTTTGAATTTAAACTATCTTAAATGCAACGTTATGACTATTTATAGGGGTACGCCAACGTTCATGAGTTACTTTCTTTAGAACATGTCCCTGGACCGAATATGTTTACCTCAAAAGGGCGTTTAATATCAGGAGGCAGTGCCCGACACTTTCTGTATGATATACGAGTATTGTCTCGTATTGTCTAAATCCAAAAGTGATTAGTCCGACGCAACGGCATTGAATATATGTATTACCATTCCGATACTTGTGCCCGACAATATTCCAGTTTCTTTTGCCCACAATTGCACACTTGAAACAATTCTAGAAGATATTTCAGTGCTACTATTCAACTGAAATATTTCTCAAGTATGTTTTCAATTCCAATTGTGTATAAAATATAACTCAGCCACAGTAAAAAATTTCCGATCATAAAAATTTTCCTTAAGATTTGCACTCTTTATTTTTTACTGTGTTCCAGCTGCATGTGTATATTTACAAAAAAAATCTAATACAGTCCACTCCAATTACTTTTCTCGAGCTACAAATACGGCTAAACTATTTCTAAAATTAAAAACAAAGTTACAATATCCACAAATTTACTCCAGCAAATCGTTTGCAATTTAGTTGTGCAGGTGACAAACAAACGCACGACATACAAACATAAGCGAAGTCTTTCCAATTCCCGCAACGTTATTCCGCACCCCACTTATGTACATATGTACAGTGTATATACATACGTATATCGATATTTTCGCCAGTGCACAGTGGGTCAAGAGCTCACAATAAATGTTTCTTCCAAACATACAATATTAAATAAATATAAAATATAAATATTTATTGACTCTGCCTATCCGACAGTGTGACCGTATATATTTACAATCTTAATTGATTCCTAACTTTTAATTTGATTCCAATCCGTTTCCTTACTTCTGAATTAAAATTCTAATTTACTTAGTATTTCTTTAAACTTTCTTTAAATTTTCCGGTGTTAATATTGAGAATTGGGACCCTATCCTGGTTTATATGTGCTCGACAAAACTACCAAAGCTCACTCTCTCATTTTGGGAGCAGTCTATCCAAAATAAAGCCGAAATTCCAACGTGGCTTGAGCTTGATTCCTATTTGACGGAGCGCCATCGAACTCTTGAGGCCGTCGATAGCTTACGATCTGCCAATTTCCACCACGTCCAGTCCAAAGACAGAAATCGAGTGGCAGAATTTTTCAAAATATATTCCTTCAACACAAGGCTAGTTCCGATACCCAAAGACTGTTATCTGTGTTCGAAGAAGAACCACCACGTGCGTATATGTCCACGCTTCCTACAAATGACGGTAGACGATCGCCAAGCCTATATTCAAAGGAAGCAGTTGTGCTCCAATTGCTTTGCAAGCAGCCATCAATTCCGGGATTGCACAAGCGCTCACAACTGTCTCACTTGCCAAGATCCATCATACATTGCTGCATCGAAACAGCGGTCCTACTACTCCCCCGATTCCATCCGACCCTCAAAGGCCAGTATCCGCCTCAGTTCCACACATCATTTCGTCCTATTCAGCGCAAGTTTCCGTACTAAAAGTCCCTCCTAAGAAAACACCATCCGAATATTGGGTTCCATACCCCGCCTTGGATGGCAGACGTACTCGAGGTATTAAATCCTACAAATGCTAAGTCTGCCAAAAGATCCATCCTCTACGGAAGTGCCACCACTTTCTACTGCTAAGCCCCCAGAATCGGCTTCAGGAAGTACATATCCAGTACATATCCGCAGTGGTCATCACTGCCACAAGTGTGGAAAGGCCCACCACACTCTCCTACATACGAACGACCGATCTATACTTCCAACATATCCCTGAGGTTCTTGCTACGGGTGTCCTCGCAAGGGGGGGAGAATGTTTACGTCAAAAGGGCGTTTAATTTCAGGAGGCAGTGTCGAGCGTCAGGTTTATCCAGATGTCTACATCTCGCGCGCTCGCACTGCCATTCGCTCTCCCTCTCCATCTCTCCCCTAAGTCTCCGCTCTGCTCTGGAGCGCTTAAGTTAAGTTAGGCTTAAGCAGTTCTTATTTTCAAGTGTACAAATAAACATATACGCACGTCGCGTAAAAGCCCCAAAGTACACCCGTTTTTTTGGGTACCATTTGATCTTGGGGCTTCACCTATTTTCATCGATCAAGCCACCCCACACCAACAGAATATACTCAGTAAACGATTTAGGTGTTCTCCTAGATCCTAAACTTAAATTTGACTCCTACATAACCTCTACTGTAAATAAAGCTATGAGTGTTCTTGGGTTTATAAAGCGTTGGTCTAAAGAATTTGATGATCCATTCACTACCAAATTATTATTTACCTCACTTGTCCGTCCTAATTTAGAACACTGTTCTTCCGTTTGGAGTCCTCAGTATCAAGTGCACATTGACCGTAGAGAGTCCGTACAGAAACAAATTCTTCTATTTGCCTTACGTGGTTTGAACTGGGATCAAAACGTCAGGTTGCCTTCTTACTCGAGTAGATTGCTATTAATTAATTTGCCTAGTCTAGTAAGCCGTAGAATTATGCTTGGTACTATTTTTATGAATAATCTTATCAGAGGCGATATTGATTCTGTAGATTTGGTAAGCCGCCTAACTTTCAATGTTCCTGTTAGACTAATGCGAAACTACCATCCTATCAACTTGCCACGATGTTCATCTAATTTTAGTCAGCATGAGCCCTTTCGCATTCTTTCTAATAATTATAACAACCTATATCATTTATTTTGTTCCTCAACTTCTATCCCTGTACTAAAAACTAAAATCTTAGCTCATTTGCTTTAGTCTTGTTGATCTATGTTTTGTCCAGTCTTTATTTGTTCTATGTACCTTCCTCGCGAACCGTATTTGCCCGAAATAAAAATGGGCCCGCGCGTATCAAACACGTGCTTGGTATCGTTTGGGCCACTTGTTTGTACTGCTCTTAGTGCATCAAAGTTCAAAAATATAAACTGCATCCTGGGCCATCTACGAAAAGCACGCTTTATCAGCAGCCTGGGCTTAAAGGATGGGTACTGGCAAATTCATCTGGAAGAAACAAGTAGATAGTTCGCGGCGTTCACGGGGCCAGGAGAGGGGAGGGTACTGCCGTTTGGATTACAATCGGCATGCGCAACATATCAACGTGCCTAGGACCAAGTGATTGAACCGGAGATGCCACCACATGCGATCGCTTATCAAGTCGATATAATCGCCCAGAGAAGTGTCAATTCTTCAAGCAGGACTTGCCGCCAGACAAGGTGGCAGCCATAGCCCAATTTGAACCACCTTCAACAGTCCGCGAGCTGAGGCAGAACCTACCTAGGCGTGGTACCGACGTTTCGTACCGGACGCATTGTCCAAACGCAAAGCTGTAAAATGGGTGTAACCACAGCATCACCAACAGCCGTTCGAGGATGTAAATGTAAGGCAGGTGACTGATACAGTGTTTGCCGAGTCCAGTCAAACCCTAGACGGAGCCGATACGAACTATTCGACAACAGAGAAGGTGTGCTTGGCTATTGTCGTTGTAATGGATCTCATGGCGCTAAAGTGGCTAAACAGCATTGAAAGTCTTTCAGAAAGAATCGCCAGATGGGCCGTGGAGCTGCAACAGTTCCACTTTGAGATTTCGTACAGAAAGTCAACGCTCTGTCCAGATAGCCAGGGCCGGAAACCCTACGGAAAGCGAAAGTGAAACCCTACGGTGTCGAATGGGCAGTGCAACTGGATCAGGGGCATGGGTGAGAAAATAAAGGTGCAACCACAAAAATTTTCAGTCTATGTCTTTGGAGGCGAAACGCTGTACAGGCAGATACCACACAGAACCGGCAACGAAGATGTGGTGGCCTAGAAGCTGTGAGTCCCGCAAGACCTAAGGGAAGCAGACTTACAAGAGAAAGAATCACGGCTCCTCCGCGGCTGGTCGTGGAAGAAACCGGAAGATAATTGCCCGACTAGCATCACAGAACTATTGGCCAGGAATGCTAGAGGACGCAAGGGCGTACGTGCGTAAATTCGAGGAGAGGCATGCGGTGGGAAAAATGGTGACAGAAGTCCCGGAAGAGCCATGAGAAACGGTGTGCGCACACCTTGTCGGACCACTGCCAAGATCGAAGCATGGGATCCAGATGTTTTTGGTTCTGATAAATCGATTTTCAATGCGGACAGAGTTGGTGCCCCTACGTATAGCGATAGCGGAAACCCTATAGAGGGCACTTAGAGAAAGCATGGTCGCATGATTTGCGGTCCCAAAAGAACTAATCACGGACAACGGGGTGAAGTTCGCCAGTCGAGCTTTCAAGAAGTTCCTACTCGATATGGGAATTCCGAGCGAGCGCGCGAACCGGACTGTACTGGTAGGTATGAAGATCTTGAACTATTTTTCGAAGCTGACTATGGGTGGAACGTAGTCTGTAATGCGTGGTATGGATATCTGATTTGTTAGTATACTGGAGTGATCCGTTGAGCCTGTTGTCTGTGCTGCTGCATCGCGGAGCCTCAGCGGTGTTGCTCATGCCCAGCTTTTGGCAAGGAGCGCCCCAGTTCACCTTCCGCTGTCCACCTAGATAGGGCTGTCTCTATCAGATTGCAAAGGGTTTGAGGAAATGTTGCTTGCAGTAGGATAACCACGTCGTCCGCGTAGGCTACTACTGTAGTGCCCACTTCCTCTAGAATTGACAGTAGTTTGTTGACCACTATAACCCATAGAGGAGGTGAGAGTACACCCCCTTGCGGGGTTCCTCTACTGACAGTCCTTGTCGAGTGTGATGATCCCATAGTGGAATACACTACCCTGCTAGTAATGCCCAGTTCAGTCAGAGCTCCATTGATAGCCGCTGGAATGACGTTTATCAAGGAAAGCCACCAGAGAATTTTCCTTATTGCGGAATCCCCTCACTAAACAAGATACTAAGGAGTGGAGGGCGGTATCTGTTGATCTGCCTTAACGGTACGCATGCTGTGCATTGGAAAGTAGGCTTGGGTTGGTAGTTAGCCAGATGTGGGTGTCAATTAGCTTTTCCAATGTCTTCAACAAGAAAGAGGAAAGATTTATCGGGTGGAAGTCCTTAGGGGAGAAATATGGGTTGGCCGACCTTTGGGTCGGGAGGGATGTGCTTAGTGCCCTTTGTAGTTGGGCCTTGAAAAACAAGTCAGGGCCGGTGGACTTGAAGGGCTTAAAAGAGTTGATAGCCCACTTGATGCGGTCAAGGTTTCAGATATTGTCTACACTCTGATCGCCGAGGTTCTACTTAAAAAATGGGTGTGTAGCATGAGTTTAAGGGTTTCCTGGCTTTTTCCGTCCAGGTGTCAGCCTTGGTGTTTAGGTAGCCAATGGTTACTGAAGATTTTGCCCAGATAGTTCTGAGTCTGGATGCCTCCGTGGTTGCAGAAGTTAGCCCATGCTCTTCGTTTCGATATTCTTTTTTGTATAGGCTTAGCTTCGTGTGGTATATGTTCCAGGAAGCTTCGCTGTTGTTGTACTTAGCTCTGTTGAAGAAGCTTCGCCAGGTTTGTGTTCCACCAAGGCGGTTTGTGCTTTGTTTTGACTGTTCTGCATGGGCAAGCCTTTTTTATGGCTTCACTGCAGATCTCAGTGAAAGTATTGACTAGGCTGTCTAGTTCTTGACCGTTAAGTACGTGGGAGGATAGTCTAGAGTAATTGTAAATTCTATGTATCGGTGGTCTGAGAATGGTTGTTTGACCCCCACTTTCCATGCTTTAAGCTGGTTAAGCATGGGATCAGACATTAGGGTAATGTCTAATACTTACCTGATAGTTCTATTTGTTAAATTTGGGTCATTACCTTTGTTGGAAATAAGTAGATTTGATTGAAGGAGATAGTCATAGAATAACTCACCCCTTTTGATTGTGTATGTTCTTCCCCATTGCGTGTGGTGTGAGCTAGGTGAGTTCCTTAGATGAGTGTGCGTGTATGAGTTGTTGTTTTATGGTGTTTGGCATGGGCCCGTCATGGTCGTGAGCCAGATAGAATGATGCTATGATGTGATGTGTGTGTGCGTTTAAGTCCAGTCTGACCGTGATGAGGTCGCCTTTGTTAAACTGTGGAATTAGATAAGCGTTAATGTGTGTTTTAGTAAGAATGCAGTTCCTGGGTTTACCCTTACCCATGGTGTGGAATAGATTGAATAGGGGGTTGATGAGCCACAGATGTTGTTACCAACAATCCATGGCTCTTGGATGAGGACTACTCCTGTTTTGCCTGTTGCCAGGCGGGTTAGGAGGGCAGCAGATGCTGCCTTGCTGTGATGCAGATTAATCTGCTCCATCTTCAGGGCTGAGATCGGGTTGGGCACCCTCCGCTTCCTTAACTATGTCCTGGAATGCCCTGTGTGCTCAGCTGCTTCAGGCTTTCGGTGAGCTCTGATTCAGTTAACACGTACCCTGTGCTGTTCGCCTTCCGTGTTCATTCCCGTCATCACCCGGGGCGCTCATAGGACGCGCAGGCAGCCAGGTTGTCTGCCGCTAGTTTATCAGTATCATAGATGCGGAGTTGCACCTTGTCAAACCCATAGTTCAGACGGTTCTGCAGCGCTGCGAGGGATTCTAGACATGTCTGGTTAAGGATCACCACGTTCATTGTGACGCGCTTGGCTTTCTCCACGTTAACCACTTTCCAACCTTCTGTCGGAAGCTTTGGGTTGAACCTTGTCAAAGGCCTAGGAATAGCCGCTGAATCAGAACGTTCAGAACGTTGCTTTTGATTGTAGTCAGAGCGATGTCGAAGTCTGGGTCTACCACCTTTGCCCAGGCTATGCCCGAATAGTAAGCAGGAATTGGGCAGTCGGCAAACCCTGCCGATCCTGACGTCATGTTGATTGGATGTGGCGCCCGAAGGTTGTTTGACAAGCGCACCTGTTGACTACCATGGGTCCGGTATCGGAGTGCACAGAGGAAATTCGGACGGCTCTAGTTACGTTGGACGGATGCCTGAATACTTAAGCAGGAACTGGGCAGGCACAGTGAGCGTCTGGTGTGACCGGCCTGGACAGAGCAAGGGAGAGGAGGCCGTGGCTGGCAGGGCGGTTGTCTTGAAAACTCAGTGCCTGTTCACCCTAGTCTTAGAAAGGTGACGCTTTCCTAAGCCCCAAAAGCCAAACTCGTCGTCATCTCTCACGAGTGGCGGTAGAAGTATATGGAGCAGCGGAAGCCGCTGAGAGTGGATGACTGCGAGAAGAATCGTTGCAAGAAGCACTAGCACAAGACAATTAAGCTTTGTAGCTAAGAGCCGTGAGTAAACGCTTAATAGCCGGAATTCTAAATTGTGGTTTTTGCTTGACCGGGCGGTCACGTTTTTCTATAAATTCAAATCTACTGAGCTTTCCTCACGAATTTTGTAGCTTCTGGCTTCTCCAATGTCACACCAAGAACTATAGAGAATGGGTGCCTTCTCTACTTACGTGCACCTCGGCCTTGGCACCACTTGCGATGCTGTTCAGCAGGATCTGCAGGTGCGCATTGACCGCCAGCAGGTGATCTCGACGCGCTATCAGTGGTCACGTGCTCCTCCTGCTTAATTACGTGCACCAGCTGCAGAGCGAGAACTTCCGGCTGGATGAACGCCAAAGATCAAGGAGAAATCAATGGACGCATACCAAATGTCAAGTATAACAAAAGTAGTTATACATCCGAAATGTACTGAACTTGTTGGTAGAGCAAAAGACTATATTGATCTGCGTGTTCTTTTTTCGTAGACTTGTGCCTCTTGCGTTGAAATAGACCGTGATTTGGATGGCTATGTGGCGCTGAACAATGATCCTTTTATGAAACTGTTTGATAAACTTATGGGCGTAGTTGCTGATTTCAAAGAGCTTAAGGCCGACCTTGATTATAAAAAAATAAACGCAAAAAGACCGCTCTTTTAAAATCTGTTAAAGTAAAGGCATCAGTTCCAAATCAAAACTTAGCTTTAAATATTTTTACCCGATCGGTAACGGCACCTATGTCGGCATCCACTGGCGTTGGTGGACCTAAACCTTCACTGCCAGCAGTACCCATAGGTACCAACAACTCTGGAGGAGTCCCAGTTTCTGCTAGTCAACCTAAGGGGTCAAACACTACGCAGCTTTCTGTGCCCACAGGTGAAGTTAGCTCTATAGGTGGCCCTGTTCTCGATAATCAGACGAACGATGTTCAGATTGTTGGTGGCGGAAGAAAGAGACTTTCGGTTGTTCCATATAGGAAGCAATTATTTGTGTCTCGTTTAACACCTGAAACCACAACTGCAGATGTTTTGCGTAATTCACGAAACAGACAATTAGATCTTGTATTTGTTTTAGATCCATCTGAAGTCACGGTATCCAGAATTGACCCACTAGTTGTGCCAGAAGACCGGTATCCTCCCACATTGGAACTTACTTACTCCCTTACTTTCTCCAACTAAATATAGATGCTTTCGTAAATGAAACTTTAATAAACTCAACAACATGTTTTCACAAGGCAAATTTATATAATTGCTTGGATATTGAAAGTGCTACGGAACTATTTTATAGTGTTATAAACTCTTTTTTCTGTGAATGTGTTCCTGATAGTTTTCTTCCTAAGTTAGACAAGCCACCTTGGTTTACCAATGAGTTGCAAAGACTTAGAAACCTCAAAACAAACTTCTATAAAAAGTACAAAAAGTCGGGTAGGCCATCCGATTTTTCAAGATATGTGGTGGCTCGTACTAATTTTATTGTTACTTATCAGATGTAAATTTGAATTTTCAAAATATCCGAGGCAGTTGTATAACTTTGTTAATGCTAAGCGAAAGTCTCCAGCATTGCCATCATCAGTACGATTAAACTCTATTGAGGCATCTATGGATCCCGAAATTACAGATTTATTTGCTGAATTCTTCCAATCTACTTATAGTTCTGTTTCTTGGTCTAATTCTAGTTACCCTAATCACTTAAACAGTGCAAATTGTATTTTTTCTCCTGTAATTACCGAAAGTTCTCTCTTAAGTGATTTAGAAACTATACTGCCAACCTATTCTCCGGGGCCAGATGGACTCCCTGGGTGACTGCTTAAGTTTTGTCCCCAAACTATTTGTAAACCCGTTCTTAAATTTTTTCATTTGTCTATCTCATCATCTGTTTTTCCTATTATTGCGAAGAACTATAGAGGAATCTCCAAAAAGTCTGCAATTCCTAAAACATTTGAACGCATTATTACCTCTCATTTGCCACATTTGTGCTCCTCTCTGATATCACCGTGTCCACATGGTTTTATAAGGCGAAGATCGACCACCACTAACATGCTCGCATTGACATCTTTTGTAATAGATGGATTTAACAAAAAATTGCAGGCAGACGTTATATATACATATTTTAGTAAAGCCTTTGACTCTATAAACCACTCTCTTCTTTTATTCAAATTAGATCAGCTCGGGTTTCCAAATAATCTGTTAGCTTGGATTTCAAGTTATTTGAATGGTAGATCTCAGAGGGTTTTATTCAAAAGCGCTGTGAGCCTCAGGGCAGTAATTTAGGTCCTTTACTGTTTACTCTGTTTATAAATGGTCTTCCCGCTATCGTAACTCACTCTCGTGTTCTAATGTATGCTGATTATGCTAAGCTTTGTTTATCATATAATAATATTAAGTCTGGTTTCTGCTTGCAGTCAGACATTAATAGATTCCAGGAATGGTGTCAGTTCAACCTTTTGAATTTAAACTATCTTAAATACAATGTTTTGACTTTTTATAGGGGCACGCCAACGCTCATGAGTTACTCTCTTCAGAACATGTCCTTGGACCGAATATACTCATTAAATTCTCCTAGATCCTAAACTTTAAACTATTTTTATGAATCATCTTATCAGAGGCGGTATTGATTCTGTAGATTTGGTAAGCCGCCTAACTTGCAATGTTCCTGTTAGACTAACACGAAACTACTATCCTATCAACTTCCCAAGATGTACCAAGATGTTGTTAGGATTAAAAATCATGATAAATGTGGTGTCAGACTTTATGTATCTAAGAATTTTATAACTTTCATCATCAATTGCCCACAAATATTTGACTATTTTTAGAACAGCGTTTTAAGTAATAATAATTGCATCTGCTTACTTATTTGTTTAATGGTTAAACTATTGAAATTAAAGTCCCCAACTTCTGCGACACTACGAATTGAGCGACCACTTCATCAGAACTTTGTGCTCTTGACTTAATGATGTTTTAATTTTATACCCGTTACTCGTAGAGTAAGAGGGTATACTAAAATATATATTCTTGATCAGGATCACTAGCCGAGTCGATCTAGCCATGTCCGCCTGGCCGTCTGTCCGTCTGTCTGTCCGGATAAACGCTGAGATCTCGGAAACTATGGGAGCTAGGCTATTGAGATTTGACGTGCAGATTCCTGAGCCTCTTACGCAGCGCAAGTTTGTTTCAGTAGAGAGCCACACCCACTCTAACGCCCACAAACCGCCCAAAACTGTGGCTTCTACAGTTTTGATGCTAGAATAAAAATTTTAACTGAAATGTAATGTTCTCATCAATACCTATCGATTGACCTAAAACAAAAGTTTGCCACGCCCACCCTAACGCCCATAAACCGCCGACAAACTTCAAAAAATCGTAGATATGAACGTGGATATCTCGAAAACTATCAAAGATAGAGAATTGGGATTTCAGATTTAGATTCCGTAGCCTTATACGCAGCGCAGGTTTGTTACGCGAATATGCCACGCATACTCTAACGCCCACAAACCGCGAAAACCTGTGACACCCACAATTTGTATGCTAGATAAAAAATTTTAACTGAAATGTATTGGTCTCAACAATACCTATCGATTGGTCAAAAAAAAATTGCCACGCCTACTCTAACGCCCATAACGCTTAAATCTGTATACCGCCTGTAGGTGGCGCATTTTAATCTCGCTTTGCTACTTGCATAAATCTATTTAGCTGAGTAACGGGTATCTGATAGTCGAGGTACTCGACTATAGCGTCCTTCCTTGTTTTCTTTTACAATCATAGAAATTCCCTGCTTTGTTCATATGCAAATTTACCTGACTTTCCTAAAACCAAAAACTATGAGGTTTCCTTTTTATAATACGATAAAACAGCGGTCGGCAGCGCTCTATTAAGTGAGCATAGGAAATTGCCCTGCCCATCCGCTGCTCGCTCACGTATTGCGTAGATGTTCATGCGACTTCGGCATCGCTCTTCGGGTCTTTCTTTTTCAGGTTCGGCGCGCTTTTTTGCTGCGTTCCCCAATACCAGAGGCTCCAGGAGGACAACATACAGGCTGCAGAGCGGCGGGAGCAATGATTGATGGAGCTCTTCGGACAGAGCAATAAAATGCAGAGCAGATAGAGGCTCTGAAGGTGCAAGTGGCAGCTCACCTTGATATGTTGAGCCAGGTCAGTGCCTACTTGTGGAAGTATGTGGTGCTGCTAGGGGAAACATAGTCAAATTTGTTGTTCGGTTTTATGATTGCATTGTATAATTGCCTTCCTTTGGGAGTCACAAGGCGTGATCCCCAGTGCGTGTGTTTGGAATTTTAGCCCCCTGCAGCTATAAAGCGATATCCAAGCAAGTTGTAGAAGTTCATGTATTGTCCTTCAGAAATTTTAAAGCGAGGAGGACAGTAGACAGCTGCTATGGTGAGGTTTTCGTAGCACTGCACTTTGATAGACGTGGCTTGTAAGTAATTTGTTGCAAATCTTTGATGAAAGTGGCTTGATGTGTTCCTGATTAGGATGCCGGTTCCGACGTGGGCCTTACCATCTGGATGGTCTGTGCGTTAAAAAGTGTAGCCTCTTATTTGGAAGTTGTATTTGTTTGTGAGGTGCGTCTCTACCAGTAGCATAATGTCGATATGATTATCATTCAGGAACTGTGTTACTTCAAGGTTGTGCCGTGAAAGGACATTGGCGTTCCACATTGTTATTCGTAGATTTGCCATCGGTTATTTAAACTGCTTACCTGCAAGTAGCTGTAACACCATGTTGTGGTTTTTAACCAGTGTTTGCATGGTCGTTTTCATGAATGACATGAATTCCATCATACTTTGCTGCATGCTGCATTCATAGATTCCAGAGTGCTTTGTGACTGTACTTGGATCTGCTGAGCGTTTCCTATATTAGACTGGAGTGGGTTTTCCGTCCCTGATCGAAGGGCATCGGCGTATGAGAAGCTCTTCTGGGTGGTCAACTTCTGGGTGTTTAGTTGACCAAATGAGGATCTTACAGCCGTGCCGAAAAATACTTCCGGCGTCATACACGAGTAAGTGTACGAATTTTGGGTATTCTGATGACGCGTTGCTGTCACTTTTCGCATGCGGTCCTTCATCTCCTTGAAGACCGGGCAGCCCCTGTAGTTTGCCGTGTGGTTACCTTGGCAGTTAACGCATTTTTTCTTTTTGGTGTCTTCTTTGTTGGCAGTACAGTTAGCCGAAGTGTGGAAGTCTCCACAAGCTACACAAACTGTTCGAAGTGAACAGTATGCCCTGGTGTGTCCATACTCCTGATAATTTGTGCATTGCACTGGGCCGTTCCTTTTATTGGGTTGGCAAGAAAGTCATGTCGTTTTTTTTCAATATTTTCAAAGATGATTTATTTATATCAGGACTTATAATTAATCAATTATGTATTGGCCGTTTTGTTCGACCACTAATGACCATCTCTCGGGCAGCTGCATAATTCCGCGCTCGAAGAACTTTTGGTCTTTTCCAGCAAAGAATCGAGACAAGTGGTTTTCGACAGCCTCATCTGAATCAAAGTTTTTACCATTCAAAGAGTTTTGAAGAGAGCGAAACAAATGGTAATCTGAAGGTGCTAAGTCCGGACTATAAGGTGGATGTGGTAGCACTTCCCAATTCAGCTCCGTTAATTTTTGCCGAGTGACCAAAGATGTGTGGGGCCTAGCGTTGTCATGGTGAAAGACTATACCCTTGCGATTAGCTAGTGCCGGCTCCTTTTCTTTAATTTTTTCCGCCAAATTGGATAGCTGGCGACAGTACACATCTGAATTGATGGTTTCATTCCGTCCCAGCAGCTCAAAGTGCACTACACCCTTCCAATTCCACCAAACAGACAGCATAACTTTCCTCTGATGGATATCGGCCTTTGATGTGGCTTGGGCTGGCTCATCTTTCTTGCTCCATGATCTTTTTCGTTGGACATTATTGTAAACAACCCACTTTTCGTCGCCAGTAATGATCCGCTTCAAAAAAGGATCGTTTTTAATCCGTTGCAGCAGAGAATAGCAGATGTTGATACGCTTAGTTAGGTGAATTTCCTTTAAGTTATGCGGAACCCAAACATCGAGCTTGCTTACGTAGCCAAGTTTCTTCAAATGGTTTTCAACCGTTGTATGCGACACACTGAGCTTCTCTGACATCTCCCGCGTTGAATAGCGCCGGTTTTCATCCAGCAAAGCCTGAATTTGTTCGTCAAAAACGGCCGATGGTCGACCAGAACGTGGGGCGTCTTTAACTCCAAAATCTCCAAGCCTGAATTTGGCAAACCAGCGCTGACATTGGCGATCACTCATGGCATCTTTACCATACACTTCGCACAATTTTTCGCGAGCTTCGACCGCTTTTTTTCCTTTTCGGAAGTAAAAAAGCAAAATATGCCGAAAATGCTCACTTTGGTCCTCCATGTTTAATTTGCTATAGCTTCCACAAATGTTATCGAATAATTACCAAATTTTCGTCGATAGTACCTAAGACAATAAGCTTTAAAACGATACTAAAAAGTGTGACCCTGGTGCTCGATTAGTCGTAAATAAATTAGATTAAAAACGATTACTAAAAAAAACGACATGACTTTCTTGCCCACCCAATATGTGGCTCTTCCACGTTGATTCTTCGGTGCAATAAGTATTGCAGGCTCTAAATGGGGTGCACTTCATTTTTCTTCAAGACTCTGCTGTCTGGCTCCAGCTCGACCCTGAAGAGTGGTTGCGGCTCTTTTTTCCTGTTTATAATGTTACTGACGTTCTTTACAGAAAACCCGTTTTCCTTAAAAGCATGGATAACTTCCTTGGCGGTTACGTCGGGCTCGATTCCTTTTAGTACCACTTGCAGGCCCTTGCTGCTTTTTAGTTGGTACGTATAGTAGCCAAAAAGCGATAAGCTCATAACTGTGTAATTTCAGAAAAAGGTAGAGAGTCCCGATCACATGATGGGTGGTACATGAAATCAGATCGAGACCGATTCCGCTATATAAGCCCCAACAAGGTGGCCGTGCCTCACCTGACATCATACAGCCCTTCCAAAGGTACGACAAGGTTGATGAAGCTGCTCGCCAGCATAAGAGGGAGGAAGTCTGTAATATAAGATGGGAGATACGGAAACGGACCAGTTACCAGAAGATAGAGACGGTTGCTCCGAGTCCAGAAGCAGCTGACATATACCGGGAGATCCATAACCCGCGTCCAGGGAAGAACAGGAAAGTGGGTGGTCTAATGAAGCGCGCCACAAGAACACTGAGCCAGAGGGAGACATTCTATTAATTCTAAGGCAAACTAGACCATGTTTGAATTAAAGACCAGTATAAGAATATTTAGAGCAAAACCGAAAAAATCATAAAACATATTAAAAATAAAAAATTAATTAATTTCTCTCTATGCAGCTGAACGGCCCCCGTTACGGGACACTCAGCATTATAATCTTAGCATGCAACCTTCTTGCTGACAGCAAAATATAATTTCTGTTTCAGGCATACATTTTCAATTTCGTACTCCCTTTTACGCTTCACTTTCTGTTCCTGTTTATGTATGTATATGTATATATGTATGTTAGAATGTTTCCGTGCAAGGCCGAAAAGCTTTTAATTTTGTGTCGGGAATACAAAACAACAAAAGTTGAGCTACAACAATAATAACAGGCCCAACTAGCTATTTAATATGAGTTTGGGTCACTGGAGTGTGTCGAAGCCACACGTAAATAGGCGCATGAAAAAAATGAAAGACAGGACATGGTCTGAAACAGATTTCTTTCGCGAAGTCATTCCACACGTATTCGCATCGATCACTTCGAGCCTGTTACGAACGCCTTCCTCATACAAATATTCACATATAAACACAACGACTAGTCTTAAGTCAAAGGGAGGGGTGCTGTTGCTTAAGCAAGACTCAGACTGATAAAGGCAGAAGAAAATTCAATTCGGCGATTCACGGGTGTCGGGTGGCTAGAACAACGATGACGATCGACCTATTGTAACCATACTCCGACAGCTGAGAAAGTGCACCGCCAGGCCATTGACTCCCGAGATAGGGAAAATAGAAAAATAGTAACCCTAGGTAAGAACACCTATTTCTCCGTTCTGATCACCGCAGACCACAGACTAGAAAAAGACTGATGTCCAGGACGTCTTGACTGTTTCCCTGAGATTAACTTTACCCAAAAGAAAGTCCGGTATAAAAGACCCCAGTCAGATAAACAAGACAGACGGAATTTGTTCTGATCTCCGTGGTACTGGATTAGAGGGGCTATCCCCATCAGCGCAGACCATAGACTGGAAAAAGACTAATGTCCAGGACGTCTTGACTGTTTCCCTGAGACCATATTTACCCAACAGTGCATAACAAAAACAATTCGAGGGACATGAAAGCTATTGAAGGTAAATTAATTTCAATTAATTACAAACCATCGCCAAAACAATAAAAAACATACAAACTGAGAATTCAAGTATTTCGGAATGCAAATTAAGAAGAACCAAAAACAAATGCATAGAGCAAGAAATTAGAGATGCAGCAGATCCAGCCAAAGCCCTGTGCCATTGGAACCACCGTGTACTGCAGCGCAACTCCTTGACATGCGTACATGTGTACATATTTATACGGTCATTGTGTTATTGTGAACCACCAACTTATGTCGTTATGACCAGTTTCGTGCTTTAATAAAACCTTATCTCCAACTTTTAATTCAAACATCTTATGATTATACCCCTTACTCGAAAAGTAAAAGGGTATACTAGATTCGTCGGAAAGTATGTAACAGGCAGAAGGAAGCGTTTCCGACCCATAAAGTATATATATTCTTGATCAGGATCACTAGCCGAGTCGATCTAGTCATGTCCGTCTGTCCGCATGAACGCTGAGATCTCGGAAACTATAAAAGCTACAATACTGGGATTAAGCATGCAGATTCCTGAGACACCTGCGCAGCGCAAGTTTGTTACGCAAATATGTCACGCCCACTCTAACGCCCACAAACCGCCAAAGTCTGTGGCGCCCACAATTTTTATGCTACATACAAAATTTTAACTGAAATGTATTGGTCTCGTCAATACCTATCGATTGATCAAAAAAGTTTGCCACGCCCACTCAAACGTGTATAACGATTAAATCTGTCTACCGCCCACATAACCACATATTGACATCACGGGTAGGTGGCGCATTTCAATCTCGCTTTGCTGCTTGCATATCTCCATTTCCCTTTGGTCCCATTAGCTGAGTAACGGGTATCTGATAGTCGAGGTACTCTACTATAGCGTTCTTCCATGTTTTTTATTTCTGTTTATTGGTTTCAAATGCTAATCTGGCTCTTTAAGAGCTTGTTCTAATCAAAATTTTAATTCCTAAATGTATGTTAATCATCTATAAAGAGGCTATGTTCTATCTGTTCACGCTTTCCTCTTAATTATACCCGTTACTCGTAGAGTAAAAGGGTATACTAGATTCGTCGGAAAGTATGTAACAGGCAGAAGGAAGCGTTTCCGACCCCATAAAGTATATATATTCTTGATCAGGATCACTAGCCGAGTCGATCTAGCCATGTCCGTCTGTCCGTCTGTCCGTCTGTCCGTCTGTCCGTCTGTCTGTCCGTCCGGATGAACGCTGAGATCTCGGAAACTATGGGAGCTAGGCTATTGAGATTTGGCGTGCAGATTCCTGAGCTTCTTACGCAGCGCAAGTTTGTTTCAGCACAGTGCCACGCCCACTCTAACGCCCACAAACCGCCCAAAACTGTGGCTCCTACAGTTTTGATGCTAGAATAAAAATTTTAACTGAAATGTATTGTTCTCATCAATACCTATCGATTGACTCAAAAAAAAGTTTGCCACGCCCACTCTAACGCCCACAAACCGCCCAAAACTGTGGCTCCTACAATTTTGATGCTAGAATAAAAATTTTAACTCAAATGTATTGTTCTCATCAATACCTATCGATTGACCCAAAAAAAAGTTTGCCACGCCCACTTTAACGCCCACAAACCGCGAAAACCTGTGACGCCCACAATTTTCATGCTAGATAAAAAAATTTTAACTGAAATGTATTGATCTCGTCAATACCTATCGATTGGTTAAAAAAAAAAATTTACCACGCCCACTCTAACGCCCATAACGCTTAAATCTGTATACCGCCGGTAGGTGGCGCATTTTAATCTCGCTTTGCTGCTTGCATATCTCTATTTAGCTGAGTAACGGGTATCTGATAGTCGAGGTACTCGACTATAGCGTTCTTCCTTGTTTTTTTTGTGTTGGTGCTTGTGAATATGTGGGTGTAATAGTGCCTTAGGCAGCTAGCTAAGAAAAAAAAAGAAGAAAAAGCAAGCATGCGTTGAAGCCGCGATCGAAGTTTCAGCCAGCCCCGAAAGTAATTTTTTTTACATTTTTTTGCTGTGTCGGTTTGAGTGTCTCCCTTTCCCCTCTTCTTTTTTTGCATTTTCTTTCCCCCTTCACAGCTCTCAGCATCATCCCGAAGAAAGCGCTTTCGTCGATGGATTTGAAACAGTGGTGAGTCCAAATTTTCACATATTCATTACATTAAAGAAAGGGAGTAGGAAGGAAATGTAATAAATTGGAGGGTGAGACTTAAGAAGGAAAGATCAGGAGGGATGGCCGAATGAGCATGAAGTAGAGAAAAAATTTACGACAACATCTGAGCGAACCGGGAAAACATGAGCGAAAGAAAGCTCGATCGCGTGGATTCCAAGCTCTTCGTTCGTTTTGAGTTTTGTTTAATTTGCCAGTCGACAAAATTTGTCTGACTAATTTTACTTAAAATTTGGATTTGAAATGTCCATGAAGAAACCCCAATATTAGCAAGCACGACAAGAAAATCATACCATTAATAACTTAGGCAAAGTCCACCAAGGGGATTTGCGAAATCGCTCATCAGTTTAGTCCCAAAAGTCTTTAATCTTGTAATTTTTAAATTGTCGTCTATTCGCATGAGATTTTTTATCGTCTATCTTAAAATAAGTTATGTTTGTATTTTACTGTAATTAAAATGTTTATAATGTGCTAAAAGTTATTAGTGTTGGCCGCGGCTGGCGTTGACCTGCAATGAAGGAGTGCACTTAAGAAAAGAAAAGGGGTCGCTCAGGCTGTTAAGCGCTGAGGGTAAGGGCGACCATTGGTAGGGTGGGCATGACCAAGACCTCCAGAACATCGAGGGAGGCGAGAAGGGCAGATCAGACGGAAAGGGAGTATACAAGAAAGGTCCAGCAACATGATGTGTGTGATATTCTCTATACCGGTTAGATTGGTGAGGCACGCGAATATCGGAATTTTATTAGGAATAGGCGTTCCGAGATGTCGGCAAGACCATCACACCCATAGCCGAAGAGCCAGAGCCGGAGAATAACTTATCGCGTGCGCTGGCATCTCGAGGTAACATCTGGCCTAGAGTTTTTATAAGTGTAGCGGTTCGTTACAGTTATAATTAATAAAAGAATAATTAATAAAATTAAGATTGGCGCCCAACGTGGGGCCCGATTTTTAATGTGACTTACACACACACATACATTCGTTTTGCTGCGAGTACTAATGACCAAGGGGTGGGCTGGCATATAGGTGTGTTTACATATATGTACTTAGCTAAGGTTGCTCCAGTCGTTAGGATATCAGTTTCGACTTTAAAGGTGTTCGGAAGCATAGGAAAACGGATGATCATCATCAAGCCGACCACTGCCGACAGTTTTTTTAGCCGAAGCAAACCTATTTGTGTATACTCTACACGTCGCAGCTCGAGGCGGTGCAAGTCAGACGCATAGGACATGCAAGTGGACTTGCTTACGAAAAGCGGGACACTTGACCACGGATGACAGGCATCACCAAAGGCTCGCGAAGAAAAATCCCACAAGTTGCACATATCCATTTGTCAAATATTCGCATAGGAATTACTGAGTAAAAATGTTTTTATATAAACCTCAGGCCACGGATAGAGACAAGAGGCATATGCCCGACATTTATCTCAGAGTGCAATAATCTGTCGCTTGGATAACAGAGAGCGAAAAGCTTCGCGTTACAATCTGACCACGGCGGACATTGTTTGTTTTTGTTGTCGCTGATAGGCGAGACAAAGCTCTGTGTTTTTATTTTCCCTTTTTGTGCTGATCGAAACCTTTTGGTTGTATAAAAGTGCATTATTATTGCAAGCAATTAGCTAAGCTTGCTGGCCAGACTGTTGATATTGAGATTTTGTTGAGTTGTTTGAATTGATTTTATCTATTTATTATACCCGTTACTCGTAGAGTAAAAGGGTATACTAGATTCGTCGGAAAGTATGTAACAGGCAGAAGGAAGCGTTTCCGACCCCACAAAGTATATATATTCTTGATCAGGATCACTAGCCGAGTCGATCTAGCCATGTCCGTCTGTCCGTCTGTCCGTCTGTCCGTATGAACGCTGAGATCTCGGAAACTATGAGAGTTACAATACTGGGATTAGGCACGCAGATTCCTGAGATTCCTGCGCAGCGCAAGTTTGTTTCAGCACAGTGCCACGCCCACTCTAACGCCCACAAACCGCCCAAAACTGTGGCTCCTACAGTTTTGATGCTAGAATAAAAATTTTAACTGAAATGTATTGTTCTCATCAATACCTATCGATTGACCCAAAAAAAAGTTTGCCACGCCCACTTTAACGCCCACAAACCGCGAAAACCTGTGACGCCCACAATTTTCATGCTAGATAAAAAATTTTAACTGAAATGTATTGGTCTCGTCGATACCTATCGATTGATCCAAAAAAAAATTTGCCACGCGCACTCTAACGCCCATAACGCTTAAATCTGTATACCGCCGGTAGGTGGCGCATTTTAATCTCGCTTTGCTGCTTGCATATCTCCATATAGCTGAGTAACGGGTATCTGATAGTCGAGGTACTCGACTATAGCGTTCTTCCTTGTTTTAGTTGAAATTGTATGCTAAAATATTACCCTCTATTGTTATGCATTATGATCCACAATGAAAACGGTAAGTCATAAGCTTTCTTGTTATGCATAGCCCAACCAAATGTATAACCAAAAGCAAAATATAGTCTCACACAGAACTTTGTGAAGTAAATATCATTGACTCCATCGTTTTAATTTTTGGATCAAGCTCCGGCACCTGCACAGGGGTAGAGGCGGTGCAATAACAACAACCACTGGCATTTGCACGAGGGCAAATTTCCTATTGGCTGCCTCCCATTAGGCAGCGGATTAAGCATTGGCGACCGTGACAGGACACCTGTCCTGAAGCTTTACAATTCGGCTGCGAGGGATCACAAGGGATTCAGTAGCAGCTACAAATCAAGCGGATCAGTTGGAAAGTGATTTCAACTTGGACTTTTACGGCATCACACCATTACGTCACCAGAACACCTGAGACACTTACTGGAGCACGTAAGCTTTTAAATCGACAGATTTAACCCAGTTTACTTGTTATTTGATCTTTCGGACGCAAATAATACAAATAAAAACGAAAAGTCTGGTTATATCTAGATATATAGGTGGGATTTATTTAACCTATGTCGTAAAAGCTTATCAGAACACGAAGGCTTGCTGTACCCCAGTTTTACATCAAAAAGTTTCGCAGTCACTCTAAAACTGTGGTTGGGTTTCAAAACTTATTAAAGCCTCTCAAACGCATTTTTCTTACAGTTTGACTGAAATTTCATCTCTTTGCAAACATGACCAAAGCATCTGTAGAAGAACAGCTAGATGCACTAAGGCTTACAAGAACTCTGCTGCAACGAAACATGAAACGAACTTCGAATCGAGCAGTTGCAGACACAGCAATGGACGCTGCATCGGCAAAGTGTCACCTGGCCCTTTTGGAATCGTACTTTAGGCAATTGTGTCAAGCTCAACAGCAAATTGAAGAAATAGACTTGGAAGAAGATTCTCGCGATCAGTTTGAGGCAGATTTTATAGCAACAAAATCTACGCTTTTAAAACGTGCAAATGTTAACAAGCGCTGTAGAAAATCTGTAGAAAACAGATCAATCCGCAGAGCCTTTAGGTAGTGGAACACAGATATTAATCCTTAACATCTCCTTGGTTTGTCTTGATTTCTCGTTTTGTATATTTCCAGTAGAAACAAATAAAGAAAACACTTATTGGCGGATATTTTAATTTATAGCAGACACACGTGTTTATTGTTCAATGAACTAAGTAGAAAGAGAACGAAAAGTATAAAAGAAAAAGTAAGGCCATATAATCCAGAAATGCCTAAAATATCGATATTCGATATATATATATACTGCCTACCTGCTTAGGGATCGATTACCTTCTCTTATACTCCCAAAATATGACGGAAAATATGGCGAGTAAAAAAGTTTTATTGCAGCCTTCAATCATATGGTTCATGATGATGTCTTACTTTCTGATGTCTTTCTGGTCCTGCATTGAGTGTAGTGGCTGCATTTCAAGTAACGGGAGAAAATTACAAAAAGGCATTGGAGCGCCTTGCCGTTTTTCCATTTCTCAAATGAGAAAATCTGATTCCTGATCCCTTCGAGAAATTTTAGATACAGTGGCAGCGTTGCGTGGTTCACTGCTCTCTCTTGGCACCGAGAAAAAAGCATTTGAAGCCATTTTAATTCAGCTCGTTTTGCAAAAGGTCGATTCAGATTCGAAACATGCTTATGTTGGAGTTCAGAACTATGAGCAGTTTCCAACTTGGCATAATTTCTACAACATATTACGTAGGCGTTGTCAGTTTCTAGAATGAAGCGCAAAGCCACCCCAGGAGTTCAAGCAGTATGATAAGCGTCCAGAAAAACTAAATCACCCTTACAAAAAGGCATTCCTAACGGCTAGAGGCAGTTGTATAAAAGTCTACAGATCACAATCTAGGATCGTGCCCTTCATTCGTTGCACTTCCACATGAAAGGCGACATGCTTGGGTCAAACAGGCAGCGCTATGTTTAAACTGTTTTTATAAGGGCCACATCGCAGCTGACTGTCCTTCGAAATTTCGCTGTAGGACTTGTCGCGGGTTGCACCATTCTTCTGAAACACAAGAAACTTCTCAACCAAATGTAGAACAGACAAACAAGAAACCTCGTTGCTCCACACAAGTAGTCGCATGTTTTTCTCGTAAATCAAATCGAGCTCTTATCCCTACCGCTATAGTTCTTATCCAGGATAAATACGGAATGTTCCACCCGGCAAGGGCCTTGCTTGATTCTGGCTCGGAAATTAACTTTATCACAGATACTTTGGCCAACTAATTACAACTTCAGCGAAAGCGTCAACACTTTGAAGTTTCTGGTATAGGAGATGTTACATCAAAACTTCAGTTCTCAGTCTCGACGACCTTATTGGCGGAAAATTATCACTGGGGCCTGGGCTGGCATGCCTACTTAACACTACACTCGAATGGTTTATTGGTGGACAAGTTGTTGATAATCCGCAATCTAGGGCGAAGGCTAATGTTCTTATGTGCAAAATCTGGCAGTCCCAACAGCTGAATGAAAATCTAAAAAGGTTTTGGGAAATCGAATCGTTTCCAGAATGATCTCAAAACCAGTACACAACTGAAGAGGAAGAATGTAATCGCCATTTCTGTAAAAACTCTGGGAAGTTCAGTGGATATTGCCAAGCAAAGATTTCGGCAAAAAGAGCGTCGTTTACAACGTTTACCCGATCAAAAGAAAATGTTTTCTGATTTCATGTAAGAATACAAGTATATTGATCTGGGGCACATGCATCCTGTAGATAGTTTTGACTCAAGTCAACCTCACTATGGAATCCCGCATCACGCTGTACTGCGTCCAGACAGCTCAACAACAAAGTTGTGTGTAGTTTTTGACGCATCTGCGAAGTCGTCGACAGGAGTATCATTAAATACCATTTTAATGGTTGGACCGACAGTTCAGCAGGACCTCATCTTAACCCTGCTTTCATTTAGGTTGCATATGCATGCTCTAACAGCTGATATATGAATGAATCGACAATTCATTGTAGATCCCCAGGACTGCAAGTTTCAGTTGATTTGGTGGAGGCAGAATATGTCTGACCCGTTGAAATTATATCAGTTGAATACTGTCACATATGGGCTTGCTGGTGCATCGTTTCTCTCCATCAGAAGTTTTTATTTCATGGCAGAGAAATATAGGAAAGAATTTTCTATAGGATCTGAAATTATATCTAAAGAGATGTATGTCGATGACCTCCTTACAGGTGCTGACTGCATTGAGAATTTAAAATTGGAGATTGATCAAGTTACTGGAATCTTGTTTTGTGCCGGATTGGAGTTAGCCAAATGGAATTTTAGCAAGAACATTTTATCAAAGAACATCGATTCAAGCTAGACAGCAAAGATATCACAAAAGCCTTAGGAATGTCGTGGAGGCCCCGTATGGATGAAATTTGCTTTCGGTTCGATTTGTTGAAAACTAACGCTATGACGAAAAGGAATATTCTCTCAATTATTGCACGCCTGTATGACATACTTGGCTTGTTAGGACCAGTGGTTATGATGCAAAATTTTTGTGCATGAGCTGTGGATGAGTCATTTGGATTGGGACGAAATTCTGCCTCAGCAATTAATAGATCGTTGACAATCTATTTATCCTGAATTGCACAATTTAAACCAAATCGCCATACCCCGATATGTAAGATTTTCCCCGAAACATGACTGCGAAATACACGGATTCGCAGATGCTTCACAGCGTGCAAGTTATCCAGCTCATGATCCCAGCCTCCTTACCCAATTTATAAACAAACTCTTCTTCAATTAGCTCCCCCACTTCAATCGAAGTTCATTATTAAGATTCAATTGCGCCGCAGTCCTCCTAACATAAACTAAGCTGGGTCCAGTTAATGTAAACACAAGCATCCGGTCAACACCCGGTGAGCCCCAAAACTGCAGCGTAATCCGTTTAGCAATCGAGCAGAGAATTTGATCATCCGATTTTCCGACTCTCTTGAGTCCAACCCTTGTCCAACTCTTAATGAGTTCCCCAATTCTCTTAAACCAAGGTTTGTTTATCAGATAATCGGCCCTTGGCCAGGCAGTCCGTTTTTGCAACCGAGAAGATCGGTTCAATAGAAAATAATGTGAAAAGTAGAATAAAAGTCGGTATTAAGGAAAAGTTGTAAAGTTGTAACTTAGTGAATAAAAAAAACAAAAAATAAATTTTTTAAAATTATACGCAAGTGAAATAATTAATTGGCGCCCAACGTGGGGCACGCTTAAATTGTTCTAATAAATAACTAACGATTTTAAAGTAAAAAGGAACTTACGTGGTCAAATAAAAAACCTAACTAACCGACGAAAAGTTCGTGTTAAAAACAAAGGAGGAAATTATTAAATGAAATAATCCCCTTTGCTTACAACAATCCGCTAATTAATAATAGTCATAATAAACCTGCTGTTCAACAAAAAAACTAAACGGTCTCAAAAAAAATAATTCACACAACTAAACCAAAATTGTAAAACTGTGAAAGTGAAAGGTGATACAAAAAATATAAACTGAGAAACAAAAATTCAAATACAATTACAAATACAAATTCAACAAGAAGGAAGAGCTGAGGGCAATCCCTCGCTAAACAGTGAAGATCAGAAAACAAACCGAAGGAAGAGCTGAGGGCAATCGCTCGCTAAAACAACCAAGAAGGGCGACCCCAGCAGGATCATCAAAGGAAAACCGATGACATCATATTAATCCCAGGAAGGAAAGAAAGCAATTAGTAAGCGTATACTGTTTATTTTTTTTTACATTTTATTTAAGAAATATAAGCAAAAAACTTAAAATAAAATCAAACAAGGTGGAAGACCTAATAACGATTTTGAAAGAATTCTCACAATGCCTCTACCCCAACCATCAATGGCTTCTAGGTTATTGGTTATTAACCAAGTGTAAATAATGAGTTGAATCCTTTAAGGAATGAGATTGTGAGTTTAAATGCACAACTAAATCAAAATATAAAAAAGGTTGAAGATTTTCAAGTAGAAGTCATTGACCCAAATATAAAACATGAAACTTCATTCGAAATTATCAATTCAGTCAGGGAATTTAAAGGAGAAGAAGACAAATATGTGAGTTGGACAGAATCAGCAGAGATAGCCATGGGGCAATATGCTAGAGGTAGCGAAAGATTCTTTTCTGCATTGTCAATCTTGAGAAAAAAATATCTGGTACAACAAACGATACCCTAACACACAATGGGACAGTATTTAATTTTGACGCCATAATTGCAAGGTTGGACTCTGTTTTTTTACCGACAAGCGTCCAATCCATATAATTGAACAAGACTTAGGAGTACTAAATCAAGGGAAACTTTCCATAATGGAATATTATGGGTTAGTTCATAAAAAACTAACTCTTCTAATAAATAAAACCATTTTAACTTGCGGCAGAAATAAACCGTTAACTGCTGAAATGAACGAAAAACGCAAAAAGACAGCACTAAGGGTATTCATAACTGGCCTCAACGGCCACATCTCAGACGTTATATTTTCTATAAATCCACCAGACTTACCGAACGCTATGGTAATAGTACAAGAACTATAAATCAATAATTTGAGGGCCCAATTCGCAAACAATTTTACATCATCACAGCGCAAAAATTATGAGTCAAATTTATTCGGGTACCAAAACTCAAATAAAAATCCCAGGCAAGGTAACCATAATAACTATAATAGCAATCAGAGGAATACTAACAACTTGAGGTTTAACCAACCCGATATCCAAAATAGAAACAATTATAATCAGAATAAAAATCATAATTGGAATCAGGGCAGACAGTATAATCCTCAATATACTTCCCATAATCAATGGAATTCCAATAAAGCTCAACAAAACAAGCCAGAACCGATGGAAGTAGATGAATCTTTACATATTCAGAATAGGCCAAAGTACAATCAGGGTTATAACAGTTATAGCAACAACAACTATAACCAGAATAAATGGAATCAAAATAAAAAGCAGGAGACACAAATAACTCAGCAAAATAATCCGCAGAACAAAAGAGAACCAACAGGTACGATTATTAAATGCGATGCGATTAAATAATATCGAAGGAGACGATTTTTTTAGGCCAGAATCCGGAGTAGGACTACCCTACTTAACAAGATATGATAATAAGATAAATAAAAAACTTAAAATTTTAATTGACACAGGAGCGACCTTCTGCTATATCAGAACAGGGATTTATAAAAACAAAAACGAGCTTCCTATATATAAAAGAGTGTCTACGGGTAATGGATATTCTATAATTAAATATTATCGCATGGTAACGATCTTCGATACGCGTTACACATTTTATGAAATAGATGGGTTAAAATCAGACTTTCTAATAGGTTACAACCTATTAAAAAAAATAGGAGCTGTAATAGACACAGAAAAAGGAGTAAAAAGACATGGGGGCAAGAAAGAAAAATTGATTTATGATAATGACAGCTCTTTTAACCAAATCTCCTTATCCGAAGAAGAAACCATTCTTCTTTGATGAAAAGGCCAAAATCAGAACCGAGTCTGAAAAGGCCGTCGTTGATTTATCCGACAAAAATGAAATAAACAATATGTGTGAATCAATTCCAAACCAAAGAATGGATTTGAAAAATGAGATAACAAATATTATCAATAAAGAGCACTCGAAGATAAACATGTAAGTCCCTTTCAGGACTGATATTCGCGGTGAAATAAACACCGAAAACGATAGAGCTATTTATAGCAAACAGTATCCCTATGCTCTATCGGCTTCAAATTTCGTAAACTCTGAAGTTAATCGCATGTTAAAAGAAGGAATTATAAGACCAAGCAAAAGCCCTTATAATTCTCCACTTTTTGTAGTACCAAAAAAGGGTTTTAATGAAGATGGTACTGCAAAGCTCATATTAGTTATAGACTATAAAAAACTGAATGAAAACCCCATTCCGGACAGATATCCAATGCAAGATCCTTCGGTGATTTTGTCAAACCTTGGAAAAGCAAAATACTTTTCCACGATCGACTTGGAGTCTGGGTTTCACCAGATTCTCATGAAAGAGACTGTTGAACTAATAAGCCTTTTTATTAGTTATTGCTAAATTAAAATAGGAATTTCAGGTTGCTTTAGGCTTGTTAACAATTTATTAATGAGAGAGAGTACAGCAGGCGAGACGAGAATGCATTTAATGTCGAGATCAGAATTCGTACTGATTTTACAAAGGGACAGCCAGCCGAATGCTGGGCCCAAAAATGCAAGTACGCAAAAAAAGAGAGAGCTAGATAGAGAGAGCTACCTTTCGCGATGCAATTAATATAAGTCAAGTTTTCGTCCTTGACCAAAACTAAATCATCGACAGCCAGGCCATTTTTTGGGGTGCGCCACTTGGAGCGCTGCTGCAGTAATGTTAGGTGTTCTTCCTTCCATTGGGACCAAAAGATCTGCTGCAAGTAAGCCACGCGTTGCCATCCATCCAAGCGATTGAAGTTAAGACTGGTCACGTCCGGCTCGACGAAAGAGGAAGGCGGACCACCATTCGAAAAATGAGCTGGGGTTAATACATCCAGATCAGCTGGGTTTTCTGAAATCGAGTCGCTCCTTTGGAAGATCCGCCATGATATGCTCCACTACTCGAGGCTTCATTCGAAAGCATCTAATGCATTTGTTTACCGCCTACATAACCGTCTTCCTCCCCCCAATAGGCCAATATTGGGATCGAATTATGCCGAGTAATGCCCGTGGCCCAGTGTGCAGATTGCGTTCATGAAAGTGAGTAATAATGGCAATTGACTCCGTGGTAATATAATTGGATGACGCCCATTAAAATCCAGAGAAGAATTCCTTAGCCCGCCATCCACTCTAAGAAGCCCGAATTGGTCAATGAATGGCGAAAGAGGTACTAGCGAGCTGGAGAAGTGCACCATTCCCTTTGACTGCAATGATTTGATGTCATCATATAAATGTGAGCGCTGGACAAGACGAAGCAACAGCAGCGTACCGCCTTGAAGGTCAGACACCGTGAGCGTAGGGCGATAGACGTATCCCAAAATTCTTTGAAGGGCAGAAAAGGACTTGGCAAATTTGGAACTGGCCACTATGTCTTCGTATGGAGATTTTGTTAGTAGAATCCTCCGGCGAACCTGAAGCGTTGGCTTTTCAGCAGTGATTGGAGTCAGCCAGTCAGCTTTGGGGCCACAGAGGAATTTTGGTCCATGAGCCCAGAGAGGCGACTCGTTGAGCTCAGCAGGAAAAGCACCTCGGGAGAGAATGTCAGCTGGATTTAAAGAAGCTTGAACATATCGCCACTCCACTGACTCAGTTAGCTCTTGAATGGCAGCTACTCGGTTCGCTACAAAAATGTTAAGTCTGGACGGCCCGTCTCGGATCCATGAAAGCGCAACAGCAGATTCGCGCCAGCAGTAAACCTTTCCCTCAAATGCACTCGCCCCAGCCACTTCTGCGATGAGCCTAGAGAGGAGTTCCGCTCCACACAGTTCCAACTTGGGCACAGTGATTGTTTTCAAGGGGGCTACCCTTGACTTCGAGCAAAGTAATTGAGATCGGCCGTTGCAAACGATATAGACACAGGCACCATCTGCTTCTATGCTGGCATCACAAAATCCATGAATTTCACTCTCAGAGTTTGGAGAACGAACCAACCGAGGAAATGACGCATGCTTAATCTGCCCAACACTCGTACATATAGCACTCCATTCCGTATTCTGTGACTCAGGAAGGCTTTCATCCCAGGATAACTTCTACTTGCACAGTTGTTGAAGGAAAATTTTCGATTTTGTGATCACAGGTCCAACCAACCCGAGAGGATCGTAAAATCGCGCTATTGCAGACAGGACAGATCGCCTGCAGGGGCTTGATGTTGACTGTAAGACCGAAAAGGAAAACAATAGTTGGTCAGAAACTGGATCCCAAGCGAGACCCAAGGTTTTTGCAAAATCAGTGCCATCATCAGACTTAAAATAGGACTCCTTATCCTTGTCTGCAACTCTATCCAAAACAGCCGACACATTTGAGCACCACTTTCTAAGCTTAAATTTTCCCTTGGCTAGAAGTTTTGATACCTGATCCATAATGATGACTGCCTCTTCCTTGGACATCGTTCCAGATATCAAATCATCCAAATAAAAATCGCGACGAATGACCTCAGCCCCAAGCGGAAACGCTGTTTGTTCATCTGCTGCCAACTGATGCATAGCTCGCACAGCCAGAAATAATGCTGGCTTCGTGCCATAAGTAACGGTGTCTAGTTTAAAGGCCCGCAATCGGTCCTGGGGGGAGTCCCTCCACAAAATGCATTGCAAATGGCTGTCCTCAGGCTGAACCCTAACACAACGGTACATTTTGCAAATGTCTCCTGTGATTGCTACTGGGTGTGAACGAAAACGAAGAAGAATCTGGAACAGCTTAGGCTGAATAACAGGGCCTGCCATAAGAACATCGTTGAGAGAATAGCCTGAGGAACTGGCCGCCGATCCATCAAAAACTACGCGAAGCTTTGTAGTGGAGCTATCTTTTTTTATGACGCAATGATGAGGCAAAAAGTATCGGCACAACCCGATGTCAGCGGCAGAAACTGATGACATATGTACTAGATCGAGGTATTCCTTTATGAATGCAGCATATTGAGCCTTCAAGGCTGGCTGACGATTCAACTTTCACTCTAGACACAAGAATCTTCGCTAAGCTTGCTGGTAGGACTTTCCCAAAAGATCTAGATTGAACTTGGCAGGCAGCCGAACAGAATTCTTCCTTAGTAGCGCGTATAATTGGCTCCACTGGCTTTCCACTTCCCAAAATCATCGAAGAAGATCATCTAACCGATCGAAACTATTCTCTCTACTAGCGAGGAGTACATCTTGAGACGACATTAAAGCCGAGCCATTGGAAAGGCCATAACCTCCAGAAACAACCCAACTCAGACGCGTCTTTTGAATTAGGGGAAATCCAGGTGGGAGCTTGATTTGGCCAACGCACAACATCTCGAAAAAGAGGATCCGATTAAAAGATCCACCCGCTGGGGAGCATAAAACCTTAGGTCGGCTAACTGTATATTTTTGGGTATGTTCCAGCTGCCAATGTCGACGTTGAAGCTAGGCTGTCGCTCTGTTATGTTCGGAGCAATCACCGCGGTAATGTTGGCTGAGTATTCGGAAGTTCGGGACTGAATCGTAATATTGACCGAGTGATGCTGAAGATTTTATTTTCTTTACTTGATGCTGATTTGCGAATCGGGACGTTATTAGATGCAGTTGGGAGCCCGAATCAAGTAGAGCTCGGCAGGGAACGAAAACCCCGTAACGGTTTTTTACTAAAACGCTAGCCGTTGCTAAGAGCACAATATCATTACTAAACTCTTGTGCAATAAGAGCAGTCGAAGTGGAAGGCATTGCAGAGGGTGAGGCAGAGGGAAGTGCTTCTTGAAGCTGTGCTCCTTCTTGTGAAGGAAAGTAAGGTGAGTTTCCCAGGTGAAGCAGGGTGTGGTGCTTAGATCCGCATGCACGACAACTACTGGAGTTGCATTGCCGAACTTGATGACCAACCTTAAGACAATAAATGCAAAGACCGAGCCGTTTCGCTTCTTGAAGCCTATTCGCAGGAGACAGGATTTTAAAATTTTGACAATAAGAAATGGAATGCCCCGCATCATTGCAGAATATACAAATCCAAGGGTTAGCATTCGAGGCAACAAATGCTGATCTACGCGCATTGGGTATTCTGTTACCTCCCACCTGATTGCCCGGTGCATACTTTGCCATTGCGAAATCCATAGTCTCCAACGTCCTGCATCGCTGCTCCAGAAAGGATGCCTTTGAATCCCACGTAGGAATTAAATTGACGAAGGCAGGGTCCTCTAAACGCTCCTCCCACTTTGCCTGACTTGCCGGATCCAACTTTTAAAACAGGACTTGGACGATGATGCATCCTGCGATTTGTTCCGTCGTGCCCAGTCCTTTGAGAGCACGAATATGAGCGTTGAATTTATCGGACAGCTCCCGAAGAGTCGAGACGGAACCACTCTGAACCGCCTTAAGTCCCAGGATCTCAGTAATGTGTGCCTGAAAAACCAAACGTCGATTACAAATCTATTTTGCAGCAAGTCTAAAGCAATTGCGTAGTTGCCATCCGAAATTTCCAATGAGCGAATAGTATCCAACGCTGCGTCCCTCAGGCATGATCGTAGATGCTGCAGCTTTTCTACGTTGGTGAGGTCCGGATGACTATCTATGATCGTGGTAAACATAGAATAAAAGTCAGTCCAATTTCCATAGCCTCCAACGAATTTCGGAAGCTCCAGTGGGGGCAGCAATGCTGCCCAATGTCGAGGCTGACGCTGCTGGGGGCCGAAAACTAACGGAGTAATGCCGTCAGCAAAAGTTGAGTGCAAAAGAAGCTGTGAGGCGCGCTTTGAAATTTCGGATCGAACCGATGACTTCAGAATTACGATAATGTCATCAAATTTCTCACTTAAATCACTTTCATTTTCCTCGAAATCCAATTCTTCGAGCTCACCGAGCACCTTTTTGAATTGATCTTGAAGCTCATCAATCAACTCTAACCTCACATGAAGACCGGATTCGTCGCATGAAGTTAACGCCGCACTTGATAGGGAATCCACTAAGCGCTCCACTCTATTAAATAAAGCCGTTGCCTTGCGCTTTAAAAATATTGCCCTGTTTGCATCAGCGGTAACATCTCCAAAAGTTCCCGTAGGCATGGCTACAACAACAACAGCAGACGAAATGCCCGAAATTCGGCTGAAGCGGGAAGATGAGCGCAAAGCAAACGAAGGAATAACAGCCCGTTACTTGGCTATGTACGCTTCTATGTATAGCTGATTTTGCGCCTTATATGTAAATTTCCGCAATCACCAACTGCTATTTATTTTATAGCGCTCACTGCATTTAAGGCCTTATGATTGTTGCTCCGCCAATGCACCGCAGCAGCAAGAACGAAAAAGTCAATAAATAGACGTATATGATTTGCACTTAGGATTATTTATGCACAAATCTCGTCGGGGTCACCAATGTTGAACTAATAAGCTTTTTTATTAGTTATTGCTAAATTAAAAAATACGAATTTCAGGCTGCTTTATGCTTGTTAACAATTTATTAGCGAGAGAGGCGAGACGAGAGTGCTTTTAATGTCGAGATCAGAATTCGTAATACATTTACAAAGGGACAGCCAGCCGAATGCTGGGCCCAAGAATGCACGTACACAAAAAACGAGAGAGCTAGATACAGAGAACTACCTTTCGCGATGCAATTAATATAAGAGATCGAATTAAGTTAATTAGTTGCTGCGGCTGCGTGACCCCACAGAGACAGACATTGAAAAAACTTCATTTTCTATAAATAACGGAAAATATGAATTCTTGAGAATGCCATTTGGGCTAACGAACGCTAACAGAATATTCCAACGTGCAATGGATGACATTTTAAGAGAACAAGTAGGTAAAACATGTCATGTTTATATGGATGACGTCACTATATTTTCTAAAACAATCGAACAACACTACAAGGACTTAATCGTCATAATTAATATTTTGCTGAACGCAAATATGAAAATTTCAATTGAAAAATCAAAATTCTTCAAATTAGAAACCACATTTCTGGGTTACGTTGTTCCTCACAATGTAATCAAAACAGACCCCGAAAAAATATCTACAGTTTTAAAATATCCAACTCCAAAAAACATTTGAGAGCTTAGAAGCTTCCTAGGCCTTACCGGCTATTACAGAAAATTTGTGAAAAGCTACGCAAAAATAGCAAAACCTCTGACAAAATATTTAGAAGGTCAAAATGGTAAATTACCAAAAAAAAAATGTCCCGTAAAACTTGCATACAGTTAGATGATTCAGCTGTAAGAGCTTTTAACGAGCTCAAAGATAATTTAATTGCACCAATTGAATTGGTACAACCTGATTATAATAAAAAATTCACTTTAACGACCGATGCGTCCGATTTGGCTATTGGTGCTGTTCTTTCTCAAGAAGGAAAACCAATAACCTTTATTTCAAAACTCTAACTAAAGCCGAACAAATATATGCAACCAATAAGAAAGAACTTTTAGCAATAGTTTGGGCATTTAAAAATTTGCGAAACTATTTATACGGCGTAAACAACATAGAAATCTATACAGATAAAATTCAAAATCCACTTAAAGAAAACTTCACAAATAAATTCCTATATACAAAAATGTTCGTCGAAGATGTAGAAAACCCTGAAGATAGAGCATTAATATTCGAGGAAACTCGTTGTAGAGCACACAGGGGACTGGACGAAAATTACAAACAAATTAACAGACTATACTACTGGCCAAATTTGATCAAAAAACTACAGGAGTACAAAAAAAACTGTACAATTTGTAATAGTAACAAATATAATAGACACGCTGTACTAATTCCTATTGGTCAAGCACCCACCCCAAATAAAGAAGGAGAAAATCAGCATATCGACATTTTTTATGCTCAGAATTTAGTGTTCATTACTTGAATTGATTCATATTCAAAATACTTAGTTGTAAAGGAGATCCAAAAAAAAACTCAGCATAGAAACCAAAATTGCAGAAATATTGCAACAATTTCCACTTGCCAAAACTTAAATGATGGATAACGAGCCTAGTTTTTCTTCAACACAATTTAAATCCTTCGCACAAAGATGCGGCAGTAATTTATATTTCGCGGATCCTCGCCATAGTACGTCCAATGCACAAATAGAAAGGGTTCATTCAACCCTTACAGAAATTGCTCGTTGCATCAAAGATGAACTTAACTTAGTTGGTTATTCTGAAATTATAAGGAATACAATATGACTATACATTCCATTACCAACCAACGACCAAACGATATATTATACAATAAAATCGAACATGATACTATTCCACAGTTATTGAAACAGGCACAAGAGAAAATGTTAAATTCTCACAACAAAGGCAGAAAGGAAAAGGACTTTCTCGTAGGGGAAGTAATTTATAAGAAAAAACAAGGGGAAAGAAATAAGCTTAACTCTAGATATAAAAAATAAGGTTATCATAATAAGGTTGTCATAAACAATAGGAATCGTACGATTCATAAAGATAATATCAAATCTTAAACTCAGTTTGTCTTAAATTACAGAAAATGAACTCAATAATATTTGTATTATTGATAGTAGCAGCCACCAATTCCGAAATAATGGATTACACGAACCATTTTTTCCTCTGTAAGGATACAAAAGACATTCTTATTTATAATTCATACGCTGAACTATTTTATATAACTAATTTAAGTTTATATAAATACAAAATCAAACTCGAATCAACACACTTAAACAAAAGTAATAATTTACAGTGGGAAATTTCCTATGATTTAGATATCATTAAAATGCTTCTCTCTCAAATTTTACCAAGTAGGGCAAAAAAAAGAATCAATGAAATAGGCACCCTATGGAAATGGATAGCAGGGACTCCCAATCATGATGATTTGATAACGGTCCAAAATAACATCGACGATTTAATCCAAAATAATTACAATCAATTTGTTATTAATTCTAAATTATTTTAAGAAATAAAAACCCTATCTGAGAATCTACAAACAGTTCTTTCAAACCAAGAATTTCCATTCAGAAAACATCGTCTTCGCTTACTCACGATCTGATGAATTTAATGGATACTATTACATTAGCAAAAACAGATGTTTTCAACACTAAAATTCTAAACGCTGAACAAATCCAAGAAATATATAAACACGAACAGAAACCTATAGTAATTACTGTCATATTAGATATATCCACATTTAAAATAGCCATACACCAAGAATTTATTGTAATATATATAAAATACCCTATCATAACAAACCGTTGAGAAGTGTATAACGCAAGATCCATCTCACACAATGATGGAAAACTGTTAATTGATAATCATGTCGCTAAATGAAACAACATATATTATGTAATTTCTAATTTTAAGACAGAAATATTTAATAATTATGGCACTTTAAGCCCAGAAAATACTTGTTTTACTAGGATACTAAATGGAGAAAAATCCCTTTGTAATAAAATCAGGGAATATAATAAAAAAATTCAAGTAATCCAAGAAGGAGCCATTTTTATAAATGGTTATAATACTGTTAATGATACTCATTTCAATGGGTCATTCTTAATTTCTTTTAATAGTACTACTACAATAAATAATATACCCTACTCTAATCTTGACCATAAGATAATAAAATATATCACTGCTAAACAGTATATTAATTTTTTAGTATCCGAATATCTTATGTCAAATGATTAGAAACTTTCATTCGATATCATTAACATATTAAACCCATTTATTCAAATTAAACAAACATAAATTCCTATAACGTTTATACTGATCATATTAACTTTATATAGTAATTAATATATAATAATTATTCAAAATATATCTTATATTCAAACCACGGCAAATTCATATTGAAATAACCCCCGAAAATAATAAGTCCGAAAATGAAAATACCACTGAGGATGAAATTATAGTCGAAATGACAAATCATCTAAATTCAATTTATCCGACACTTCCAATGAACCGGGACGATTCAATTTAGAGGGGGGAGAGTTATCCACCTCAAGAGTTTGTTTATAAATTGGGTCAGCCTTCTTACAATTCTTAGCTGAGAACGCTTTCCAGCTCGAGCGCCCAGCCGCCTTACCCAAGTCGTAAACAATTTCTTTTAAACAATTCTTAGCTGGGAAACCCTTACTCAGCGTTCCCACAGAATCCCAATTAGCTGCCCCACTTCAATCGAAGTTCATTAGTAAGATTCAATTGCGCCGCAGTCCTCCTAACATAAACTAAGCTGGGTCCAGTTAATGTAAACACAAGCATCCGGTCAACACCCGGTGAGCCCCAAAACCGTTTAGCAATCGAGCAGAGAATTTGATCATCCGATTTTCCGACTCTCTTGAGTCCAACCCTTGTCCAACTCTTAATGAGTTCCCCAATTCTCTTAGACCAAGGTTTGTTTATCAGATAATCGGCCCTTGGCCAGGCAGTCCGTTTTTGCATCCGAGAAGATCGGTTCAATAGAAAGTATTGTGAACAGTAGAATAAAAGTCGGTATTAAGGAAAAGTTGTAAAGTTGTAACTTAATGAATAAAAAATAAAAAATTTATTTTTTTAAATTATTCGCAAGTGAAATAATTAATTTGCATACTCTTATGACAACATTTGAGTTATCATTTTTATTACTTTACTTTCCAGCTCTGATACACTTTTATTTCGTAGTTGTAATGATTTAGTTATAGTTTCCATTTGATGTGATTTCGCTTCATTAATTTTATCATCTACATAAAATTTAATAGCCAAATCATTTCCATTTATTGGTTTTGAAGAGTTTTTAATTCTTTTTTTCTGAACATTTATGTGACCATCAGTGTCTAGATATATACCTGTAAGACTCTCAACTTCCCTTTTGAACAGCGAGGAAAAATCTCTATCATTTGAAAAGTGACCAAACTTGTCAATAGACATTTTACTATTAAACAAAATGAGAAAATGTTTTCTTTTTTATAAACATATTATTTTTGCTTCCCGGAATTCTTTTATTATTGAAAGAATTTTATTAGTATGGTTATTATTACCAGCAGCTTTTTATGCCATTTAGAGTTGCAATCTTTGAACAAGTTCATTAACATTATCCCAATATACATAGTTTGGTGGTATTTTTTGGTAGTCTCATATACCCTGAACCTTCTTCATTTACTGAAGATGATATTAATGGTTTAAAATTTTTTTAGAACGATTTCCTTTTATTTGACCATCTGGTTGATAGTTTCTTTTGTGAGCACATGTTTCAATTAAAATGTTTTTATATGATCTAAATCATTTTTAATATAATCCTTAGGACAATTATGAAAAATTAAAAAGTATATACCTGGTGATAGAGTCCATAAATTTCCACTCCTAATTCCATTACATTTTTTTAATTTTTTTGTGTACTATTACCCAACATTAAAATATTATTTTCTTCTCTTGGTCCATAACTATTGTCTAAAATCTTTTCTTGCTTTAACTGATTAATGTTGAGATTGTACTTCACCCCGGTTTTTTCATATACACTTTCATTTAAATCATCTGTATGAGACTGTTTTGAAACATCGGATTCATCTATATGGGAGTTTTTTGAAAAAGCATCAACACTAACATCACTCTTACTATCACTTTCGATTACTCTCTCGTGTACCCTTTTTTTTACTTTTAGGTACTCTTATTTTCTCTTTCTTGAACTTAGTCTTAATATCATGAGTATCATTAATATATTCTTTTTAATTAAATTTTATATTTTCAGTGAGTAATTCATGAAAAGGTTCTGTAATAGGTTTAAAAATTTTCCTCCAAATTTGATCCGTTCTCATGTTTTATTTGTTTCAATTCATAAAATTTAATTTTTAATGAATTTCTACTTTTCGTCAACTGTTCTAAAAGTTTACTCTTCATTGTTGTCGTTTTCTCTGATACTCATGTGCTACTTTGAAAAATGTAATATATTTTAAATGTTTATAACAAAGGTTTGAGTTTGATTAAATTTTATTTCTATTTTTATTTATCAAAATAGATACATTAATAATATTAAAAATAAATGCATTTTAAGCTTTATTTAATTCTAAATAGAAGTTGTTATCATTCCTTTTAATAATACAAAAAAGATTATACTTTATATATTCAGTTGTTGAATCCTCTAAAGTTGAGTATCGTTCCGGCCAGTACAGCATATACTCTTCAAGTTCTAGAGTGAGGGCCATTCCAAAGCTGATTTTCTTACGTTGAGCTCGTCGAATAGGGTAGCGAACGTCCGATTTCATCTTCGTCTTTGTTAAAAGAGGTTTTGGTGCGTTACCATTAAAACCATTGAGTACTTTCATCATTTCCGGATTGACCATTTGTAGTTGTTGCTATTGCAGTTGTTTGTTTTTTTTTTTTTGTAGCTGTTTTTAGCAGTTGTAGCTGTTTTTTATGTTGTTGTTTTCAGCTGTTTTTAGCAGTTGTAGCTGTTTTTGTTGTTGCTTACAGCTGTTTTTAGCAGTTGTAGCTGTTTTTGATGTTGTTGTTTTCAGCTGTTTTTAGCAGTTGTAGCTGTTTTTAATGTTGTTGTTTTACTGTTTTAACTGTTTTTGATGTTGTTGTTGTTGATGTTGTTTTTGATGTTTGCAAGATATTTTAGCTTGAAACTTTTAGGTTGAGACTGTTTGCAGGTGGTTTTAAAATGTGAGTTAGAATAACTTTTGATCGAGTTTTTATACCTTAGGGTAAACTAACCCTCCCTTTTCTATCTCATTCTAAAAAGGGTGGGTTTCAAGAATCATAGAGAAATTACTTGATCATAAAGAAAAAGTTAGGATGAGATAGAGTGTAAGAATTGGAGGGACAGGTGCCCACAGTTGGTACTATTAAAGTCTTGTTTTCGCTCATAGTTATAGTTAATGTTATTCCCAAAGTATTTAACAATTTCTTTTGGGGGTTGTAAATTTCCAAAAACTATCAAAGTAATGTATACTTTTTTATTTTTTTTATAAGCTACCCAATGTGTACCATTTGATGAACTATCATCTAGGTTTATAATTCCTGACTCTTCTCTCCAAGGAGATTTTGGTAGTGAGTCTCTCATAAACACACCTCGGAAATGTGGAATGTACTTTTGAGCAAAATTCAAAATTTCGAAATTTGATAGAGGTTTTTTAGGTAGCTTAGTAATTAGTTTTTTGAAGATCCTCTAAATGGATTAAGATCTAATCCATTACCTTTTCTATAAGGTTTTAGAAAAACATAACTTAACCCACCTTAATACTTTCCATTTTTTTTATTATGTCGTTTACTCTCTTCTAATTGTTTCTTCCCCATATTTGCATTATTGATAGTTTTAGCAATGGCTGCACTACCAGAGGCGAGACTACCTAATACACTTAGTGCAGTCAAAATGGGTACAATAGGTTAAAAACCACCATTTTTCGGTACATTAATAGTACGAGGAATCTTATTTTTTTTTATTTCTACGAATAGATTTATTTATTGACAGCTTTACGCGCAACCTTAATCGCACTCATTAGATCTAGCGGCTTCCGAGTTTTCAAAGCCCGTATTCCTTTTTGGATAACATTTGAAAAACTCTTTACCTTTGATTTCCTTTTCTTACACCTTCTCTTTGTTCCCTTTTTCACAGCCATACGGAATTTCTTTTTTGTTTTCTTAATATTTGTTATCAAGTATGCTGCTGTTTTCTCTGCAATACTACTATCTTTTGAACCAACACGTTCCCACCCTTTATTTATTAATACTGCGTCAGCCTTATGTCGATCAGCTAGATCCCTATATTGTGAATATGCAATATCATGTACTCTACAAGCTTCATCCAATTGATTTATCCCACGATCACCGCGCTCCAACCTTTGTTTTAGCTTTGTTCCAGGTCCACAAAAATTATAACCAGGAATGTATGCTTCAAATGGAAGTGTGTTAATTATTTTGTTGATAATGCCACTACCTCGTTTCAAGTTTCAACTCTGACTGCAACAATTATAAATACTTTTACCCATTTTATATAATGTCTTATCAAGGAGCATTTCTCAACGAATAACCTAAATTACACACGTGAATATGCGTTTAATACGTCAAAAACAAGAAATCTGTGTTAGAAATATCGAGGGTGGTGATCACTCATTAACAAATTCAGTTCCACGACATAGTTATTTATTACCCAATACAATAAGAGCATTGGTTGTCGGTCCCTCAAACTGTGGAAAAACAAATGTTATGCTCAGTCATATTGAAAGTCCAAACGGGCTTAAATTTGAGAATATACAATATATGTATTCTCAAAGAGTTTATATCAACTAAAGTATGAATATTTAGAGAAATTAATTAAACCGATAATGGGAATGGGTATTATACGTTCTCACAAAATTATGAAGTTTTACCACCCGCTAAGGCTAAAGAAAACTCTATTATGATTTTTGATGAAAACAAAACAACATTCGTTCATATTTCTGTATGGGACGTCAGATAGATTCTTTTTACCTATGTGATAACGCGAATGTTATTATAATGTTTAAACAAGATGATTTAAATATGCGTCATATATATCGTGATCATGTAAATACTGATATGTCCTATGATTCATTTATGAAAATTTGTCAAAAGTGTTGAAGTGATAAATACGGATTCCTCATAATAAGTAAAGATAACGATATGGAAAAAGGAAGATACAGGAAGGGCTTTATTGAATTTATAATTATTTGAGAATATAAGTTTTATTCTCTAAGCTATATTTTCACAGTACATTATTGGATTATTAGATCCCAAAATGAGTAGAGCATTCACTCTTACATTAAATGGCAATGAACCCATTACAAACAGTTCTTATTTCCCACCCATTGAACTGACAAATGGTGAATATGAGTGTGCACTCATTGACTTTAATATGTACAACTCTATACCCAATGTTGATATAAATAATAACCTATTTCAGATTGGTGATAAAGTAATTCAACTTCCAATAGGATCATATGAACTCAATGATATTTATGATTTTCTAAAAAATAAACTAAAAGACTATGATCTTGAGAAAACATTTCAAATGGAGAGTAATAATAACACACTTCAAATTCATATTACAACTACGAAGGCATTTATTTATTTTAATAGAAACAACTCCATTGGACAATTGCTTGGTTTCAATAAAAAAATAATTTACCCCGACTTGAAAAAAACATATATATCTGATCAACCTGTCAACATTTTAAAATTTAACACAATACGCTTAAGATGTAATATTGTAAGCGGATCATATATTGATAGTAGACAAGATCATTAATTATACGAATTTGGAATTAATGTTCCACCGGGCTATTAAATGAATATCACACCACACAATCTTATTTACTTACCAGTCAACACTAGAGAAATAAGTACGCTCTCTATACGCATAACTGATCAGAACGGTGAACTAATAAATTTACGCGGTGAAAACTATACAATTCGTTTACATTTGAGATTATTACATTTGAGATTATTATTACATATACAATAAAAGAGGTGATACTTAACATCATCAGCACACTTTAAAACATAAAGTTATAGGAAGAGGATCGAAACCAAAAAGACACACACTTACATTAAAAAATAAGTTAATTCTTAAATCACTGGGCTTCAAAGTGCGAGTTTAACTAAAGTTATGGGGTTGATTGAAATATTGGCAGTACGAGAAAAAGCTTTCTCTGATGCTAGTATATCAAAGAAAGAATATCACAGTTATTCACCCTATCAACAATCATTTAAACCAAATGATGAGATAAGAATTACTATCCAAAATCAAGATTTGTATGTACTCCCCCATGAGAGTCTTCTAAATTTTCAAGGAGATATTACCCTAATTAAGGAAGGGAGAGCGGTAGAAACTCAAAATGTTATTGGGAGAATGATAAATAATTGTGTGGCATACTTTTTAGATGAAATACGCTATGAAATAAATGGTGTTGGGATAGATAGAACCAGATTTAGTGGTATTACTTCTACAATAAAAAACTTTGTTTCTTTAAGTCAATTTGAAAGCAAGAGACTTTACAATTCTGGATGGAGTGGAGGAGCCGATTTCAATTTAAGACCCCACTTCAACTTTTCAATACTCCTTAAAAATCTACTTGGATTTGCTGAAGATTTCAAAAGAGTATTATGAAATTGTAAACATGAACTAGTACTATTAATATCAAAAAATTTTAATGATGTACTTGAACAAGATAAATTTGAGAATGCACAATTAGTCGGAAAATATCATCTCAATATGACTAATATTACATGGAAAATTCCTCATATAACACCCAGCGATTCAACGAAAATTAAAATGTATGATATTATAAAAAGTGGAACCAATCTACCGATTGCATTCCGTAGTTGGGATACGTACATTAATCCTAAACTAAGTAATGGAACAGATCATGTTTGGAATGTTAAATTAGCTGCTAACCGAGAACGTCCACGATTTGCTTTAATTGGATTTAAAGATAACCACCATTTGATTACAAACAATTTAAGAAATCAAAAGGTCTACTTAAACTCTGAAACATATCCCTACGATGACTTAAACTTGGACTTTGAAAAAGATCGATTTGCTCACCTATATGAAATGTATTGCAAGTTTCAAACTAGCTACTATAACCGATGTGAATCTCCTTTACTATCACCTACAGAGTTTAAAACTAAAGCTCCTATTATCGTAATTGACTTCGGGACCCATTGATCGGGACCCATTGATGTTAGGATTTCAATTAAACTTACCAAGCCCACTATCGAAAATGTTCAAGTATATTGCGTGCTCATACATGATCGTTTAGTTGAATATAACCCGTTGAATGGTCTAGTTCAACGGATTGTCTAACAATCAATCATTAAATGATGAGTGAAGACATTGTTACAATTGATGTTCAATGATTTATTGGGAATAATAATAAATTTATTTTAAATAAAATTGGAGTCGTATTCAAAAACAACCTTGAATTCTAATTTTATCATACACACTCCACATGATTTTATTGAATTGATAAACAAATTTAGAAAAACAGCTACTTGGCTAACAAAAAAACATCATACAATTTATTGGAATTATGGAGTATACTTTTTCAAGGAAACACAAATGTATTTAAGAGAAATAATTAGAAAAAAGGAAATAATTTGTAATGGATATCAAAAAAGGTTATGCCTACAAAAATTTTTAAAAATTGATGATTTAATTAACATTGATGAAATTGGTTGTCCCTCTCTAAAAACAATGGATGGAAATCACTTTCCATATTGTTCATTACATGCTCGGGATGGTGTCTGCTCTCTGAACAATGCTCTTAAAATCTTAAACTTTTAAACAAACAAAAACTCCTAATCACCTTTCAACCATTCATTCACATTTTGAGAGTCGGGAAAATAAGTTTACGAAATGACTGATTCTAATAACAATCTTAATATACCGAGTTATTCTTCTTTAATAAATAAAATTAATTTTTTTAATAATACATTTGGAAATATAATTTCAAAAGAGGACTTGAAATTACTACTGGAGACAAGAAACATGTTCATGGGTATTGACGTAAAGGAGTTTATAAAAACAACATTTGGAGATCATTTAAATTTATGTAAATTTTCTAAAGATAATATAGAAACTTGTGCTTCTTTTCATTTTGTAATTCAACAATAAAGAGTTAGAAAATTAATTTCATCATATGTTGAAAAAAAATTTTCTATTGTTTTGATTTTGCTTTCGAGGGTGGGGTATCATCAGCTGTTGCATTTTTTAACATCTGTTTTCTAAGTATAATACAATGATTTATTTCTACCAAACTTTAGTTTAAGATAAACATTCAGACTATTACGTTGAAAGAAAAAAATTATTTCCTCAAAAATTGAAGAGCTCTTAAAGGAGCATGGAAGTGAGACCTTCAAGGAACATGTTACTAAATTTAAATCATTTCATACATTTTTAAAAATGTAGAAGCCACCCCAGTAATTTATTCAAAGTATGGAGAACACCTATCATCCTGTGCATGGGCATATTATGATTGTGAAGTTGGACCTGACACTTACAGGTGTATGCAAATTAAATTCGTCGTTAATAGATGAATTAAAAAAATTTATTTTTTATTTTTAAAAGTCGGGTGATAAACCTTTATTCTTAAATCAAATTAATACAAGACACTTTTTAAAAATTGTGAACCGATCGCGGTCTCGGATAAAATAGGACTGAATCTTAGTTCTAAAAAATTATCCAATGAACCTCGGCCAGAAGCTTTCCTTTTCTTAAGCTTCCAGAACTTTAATTTTTGTTTAAAATAAAAGCTTATGCTGAAACTGTCGCATCTCGTTGTGAAATGAAATTATGCTGACCGATGCAATTTGATTGAAAATCGGAACGCAATATGTTCTGAACTTAGAACGCAATACTGTGGGCTTTGAACGGAAAAGCGCGGCCCTCGAAGTGAATGGCAAAGGCAAAGACAGAATCTTAAACAAAGGCAAAGGCAATGTCGCTGAAGGCAAGGGTAACATAGCTGAGATTGAATTCAAAAATTTGTTTATAAATTCCATAAGTGGAACCGTTTCACGGGTTGGATAACTGTCCCCCTTCTAAAATGGATCGTCCCGATTCAATATGAAATTCATTTAATTGATCTCTTAATTCTGTTAAAAAATTTTCTTGGTTAATAGATTTTTCTGGTTCTGGCCGTTGTTTTTTGGTTACAAATAATATGACATTTTTGTATTTTATAATAAGTAAAAAAATCAAATATATAATGAATAAAATTAATAATATAAAGGTAAGTGATATTTTGGTATTATTAATTTTAATGAAAGGATTTAAAATGTTTATATTATCTAAAGAAAGTTCTGAGTTATTTGATAATATGTAATCGGATATTTCATAATTTTTGAAGTGGTTCGTAGTTAAGTAGTAAAGAATTTTGTTTTCCAAATTGGTATAAGAAATATTATTAATTTCGGTTGTACCATTAAATGTTATCAAAAATGAACCGTTTAAATAAGAGTTGTTCACAATATTGTTACCATTTATAAGAATGGCACACTCTTGTATGATGTCTATTTTTTTAGTTTTCTCTCTTATTTTTTACAAGTGGATTTCTCGCCATTTAATAAGCGGGTAAAACAAGTTTTTTCATTATTTAAAGTGCAATAATTATTAAAAAGTTCGTTCTTAAAGTTAGTCATTTCATAAAACATATTTGCGCATTTTGCGACTTGATTGCTTAATACTAGTTTCCCATCGATTTGGGAAATCGCTCTAGCGTAATATATTTCGCATCTGTTTTTTATTATTGGGTATTTTATATAAATTATTACAAGTTCTTTATGCAGTGCGATTTTAAAAACAGAGATGTCCATTAAGTCAGCGATAATTACTGGTTTTTGTTCATGTTTTAATATTTCCATAATGTCATCATTGTTTAATATTTTGGTATTAAAAACGTCAATTTTTGCTTGTGTCAATTAAATTTTGCAGATCAAATGTTAATAATCGTAAGCGATGTTTTCGCAGTGGTAAATCTTGATCAATAAAAACATTTTTAAAATCATCAGAAAGAGATTCTATTTCTTTAAGCAGTTTGGAATTGATAATAAATTGTTTATTATTATTATTATTATTATAAAAAGTTCGACTATAATGTAAAATTTACAGGCGAACCTAAGTTAAGCTATAGCTACGTGGCCTTAAGCTTAAAAACTAGTTAACAAATTTCAATATAAATTTCATAACAACATTTATCTATAACTTCAAAAGCTTATTAAATTTCATTAATTATATTATTATAGCTAAGGAATTTTATAATTTTTTTTATTTGTGGCGCGCTGGGGATGAATATGGATTGTAAGGGGTTTGTGGAAGTGAAGAGAGACGATCTTATGGAATCGAGATAGGAACATTCTGTTAGGATGTGTTGAGGAGTTCTTATTTCGTTGTTGCATAGGGGGCAAGAGGGTCTTGTGGGAGGGCGAGTAAAAAGGTAGCTATGGGTTAAGTTAGTGTGTCCTAACCGAAGACGTACAATTTTTGTGAAGGTATGACGGGGGATGAATAGGTCGGCTTGGAGTCGACCATAATTGTATATATTGTTTTGATCTGTATTGTTTGATTTGTAATATGTATTTGTTTGGTTAAAAAGAGAAATCTGTAGTTCTTTATAGTGTTTTTTAATTTGTTTTAGGATATCTGATATGTTTAGGTTGTCGTAGAATGTCAGGGGCAATGCAAAGGCGTTTTTGGCGGTTTCATCAGCAACTTCGTTGCCTTGTATGCCGCAGTGACCAGGGATCCATTTAATGGTTATTTTGTTAACGTTTTTTAACAGAATTTGTCTGATTGTGGCTGGGTAGAAGGAATTATTGGAGGGATTTGCTATAGCATTTAACGCCGACAGGGAGTCGGAACAGATTACTGAGGAGTTTGCTGAGTGTTGAGCTAAAAGGACTGCATTGTAGATAGCAATGATTTCGGCAGAGAAGATGGAGCTATAGTATGGTAGTAAGTGCTGTTGGCTTATGTCGTCGGATACTACACTAAAGGATGTCGCGCCTGAAATTTTGGAACCATCGGTGTAGATGAATGTGCTGGTCGGGTATTTGTTTTTGAATTCGAGAAACTTTTGCTGGTAGACTAGTTGCGGAGTGGTGGCTTTCGGTAGTTTACGCAGAGTTGTATCTATCGAATTGGATACATCCGACCAAGGTGGGTTAACGGGTTTTTTAGAAATGGGTGGTTTGGTTGGTAAACCAAGTTCTACGGCGAAATTCAAGGCTCTGTGGACGACAGATGGAATCTTTGGGATTCGCTTCTTTCTTTTTAATATTTTGGTAACTATCGATTTTAGCGGAGAGTTATGGGAGAGTAGGATGGGTTTTATAGTTTTGGAGGTACAAAACTTGGTTCGGATATCTATTGGCATCATGTTAGACTCGAAGAGAATGTTATGGATAGGGGTGGTTCGAAAAGCACCTAGAGCTGATCTGATGGCAGAGTGGTAAATGCTTTTAATTGGCTTAATTGTGGATGTTGTGCAATTACCGTAAAAGGGTAGGCCGAAGTCGATTTTTGACAAAATAAGCGCTTTTATAATGTTTAAGATGGTGAGGTGGTTGCAGTTGAACTTGTTGCTCGATATGCACTTTATGATTTGAGAGGGATTTGAGAGGGAAGAGACGAGGCTAGCTACGTGATCTGCCCAATTATATTTCTTATTAAATGTTATTCCTAGTATTTTTAACGTATTAGTGTTGTCTATTGGTGCAAGTGTAGTGGATATTCGAAGTTGGCAGGAGTGTTTTTTACAAAAATGAAGGTGTTTGCACTTGTTGAGTGAGAGGACAGCGCCGGAGTATTCACACCAAGTTTGGATATCATTAAGGAGGGGGTCAATATTTATTTGAGTGTCTTTGTTTATCTTTTTAAATATGTGATAATCGTCGGCGTAGGCGCAAAAGTTAAATTGTTTGTGGTTAAGGATAACTAGATTTAGTTTGTTAAACGCGATGAGGAACAGAATTACTGAGAGTGGCGAACCTTGAGTAATGTCTTTGTGTTGTGGGCGGGTGAATGAAAAATGGTTATTGGCATAGACTTTGATTTTTCTGTTGGTCATGAAATTAATGCAATAATTTATAATCTTAGGGCCGATTTTCCATGACTGCAGTTCGTCGACAACAGTATGGATTCCAATTTTATCAAAAGCTTTTGTAAAATCCAGTGAGATCACTGATAAGTGATTCTTCGTTGATAAGGAAGAGGATATCAGGTGATCTAGAACCAGTAGATTGTCTGATATTGACTTCCCTTTTCGAAATCCAGTTTGACGACTATCGATCGAGTTGTTGTAGGAAACAAACCACCATAGCCGATTTGCAATGATTTTGTCTAGCGTTTTAGCGAAGCATGAATTAAGGGATATGGGACGGTAAGAGTTTAGGGATGTTTTGTCTGTATTAGGTTTGTGAATAGGTATAATTTTACTAAGTTTGTAATGTTGTGGGATGAAGCTGTTAAATATACTGTTAAAATGATCACGTAGTCTGAGTTTTACTGCTGGGTGGAGGTTCTTTAGCATTTGGTAGGAGACCCGATCGAGACCTGGGGACTTTCCCTTTTGCTTTGACAGGGCTATATTGAGTTCAAGGGAGGTGATAGGAGATTCTATTTTTAATGCGCTAGTGGAAGGCTGGTAATTCTGGTGGATGGGTAGAATATTATTTTTGTGGTGGGTGAAGGTTGCTGAGAAGTTATCGTCACTTGATTCGGAGGACCAAAAGGAACATAGTTCATTGGCTATCTCTAAGCTATTTGTTATTTTATTGGGTGAATTTGGTTGTGCGATGCAGTGGATACCGATTCTAGGTCGGAGTCCACAGAATCTTCGAAGATTACTCCAAATTTTGGAGGTCGAAGAGCTTGGATTAATTTCGGAGGTGAATATTTCCAGTGAGTTACGTTTAGCTATTTTTATTTCGCGTTTGAGAAGGGCATTGGCTCTTCTATAGTTAATTATGTTCGTGTTGGAGATGTTTCGTCGAAGGATATTAAAGTAAGCGTTTTTTGATTTTTTAAGTGTTTCTAGGTGAGTGTTCCACCATGGTACTGTGCGTTTAGAATGGGGATTAGATATGGATTGTGGGATAGAACAGTTGGCGCTTTGGTGAACTATTCTTTTAAGGTTAGCGGCTTCCTTATTAAGATTGTGGCTTATGGGCCGTTGAAGGTGGAAGTAGTTACTAGCTTCGACGTATTTGGGCCAGTTTGCGTCATCTAATTTGAATTTAGGTAAGAAGGTAGGGGTAGAAGTAGTGTCAAATAGTGTTGTGATGATCGGAAAGTGGTCGCTTCCAAACGTACTTGACTCGATGAACCAAACGGATTCGAGGGCAAGGGTCGCAGATGCGAGAGTGAGATCGACGTGTGTGAGAGTGTTGTGGGTGCTGAAATGTGTGGGAGAACCATCGTTTAGTAGGGTTAGAGGAGATTGGTGAATAAATTGGGAAAGTGTATTTCCTTTTTTGTTATTCCTAGGTGAACCCCATAACGTATGCCAGCTATTGAAGTCCCCGGTAATGAGGGTGGGGGAAGATAAATCGTTGTATACATTTTCAAGGTTGTTGCATGTAAAATGTTGTCTTGGTGGGATGTAAGAGCAGATTATGTTAAAGGTATACTTGGATTGGATTTTAGAGCAGAGTGACTCAAAGTCTTGTGGAAGATGAATTTCGGTGTGTTGAATTGAGTTGTGTACTAGGATAGCAACGCCTCCAGAGGCATTGACAGCAGAGTTAAGAGTATTATAGTATAATTGATTGGAGTGGGAAAGTTTTTATAGGGTATTAGGTGAGTTTCTTGTAGGCATATAATTTGTGGAGTGTATTTTTTTATCAGGAGTTGGAGTTGTTTGTAGTGGTTTAAGTAGCCGTTCATATTCCATTGTAGTATTAAAATAGTCATAATATTTAGTTGGTAATGTAATGGCTTAAAGTGTAACTTAGGATTTAGTTTGTTGTTTTTGTATTGGTGGAGTTGACTGTGGCCTTAATTTTGGACCTAGTTAGCATATAATCTTGTTTAACAAATCTTTTCTCTCTTTTGGATAGTTTGGAAGGGTAGATTTTAGTAGTGAAATTAGACTTATCGTTAGTAGGTGGCTGCGAGGTGTCAGAAGCTGTAGCCATCTCTTCCTCGCTTTCATATTGAATTGAAGGTCGAATATTACTGCAGGAGGGTTGATCTGCTCCGTTCTTCTTATTGTCCGTTGTATCTTGTTGTTGGGTTGTAGTTGTCGGCGGTGGTGTGAAGTCTGTTGAGGAGGTTTTTGCGGCTTGTTGTTGCGGCCTGCCGTGGTTAGGACTAGCCACTGTGGAGTAGAGGGATCCGTCATGTTGGTGTCTTGTCTTATAAATGGTCCAAGCTTCGCGGTTGTTTACTTTTTGAATGGCCTTGATTGCTTCGATTTCCTTGTAGGTGATAAGGACAGGACATACCTTATCTCTGGCATGGTGATTGTTGTTGGGGTATTTTCTGTCCGCGCAGTTGATGCAACTTAAGTTGTTGGTGCATGACTCTCCCAGTTCGAGATTGATGTGGGCTGGTTGACTGCACGAAAGGCATAGTTCGGCGTTTTTGCAGTACTTGGATGGGTGTCCGATTCGCAGGCAGTTAAAGCAACGCATTACCGGTGGAATGTAAGTGCGTACCTTAACACGTTCGTAGCCGACGTAAATAAATTCCGGGATGTTTTGTAGCGAAAAAGTTATTATTAATAATCCTGTGTCAGTTGGCTTGCGTTGTATCAGCTTGGTAATTTTTCTTATTTCTACTACTTTTTGGGATTTTAAGTTATCCAGGATTTCCTCGGTATCGATTCCATTTAAGTCTGGGAGTATATGACTCCTTTGCAGGTGTTTAATGATCGATGTTCTGAGACTGTTACAGGGATGTCGCCGGGGATCATTTTTAGATTTAAGAGTTTGTCCGTTTGGGTCTGGTTTTTGGTTTTGATCAAAATATTTCCATCTCTGAGTTTCTTGCATTCTTCAACTACTCCTCCAACGGTTACGTCAATGATTTTCTTCAGTGTAAACGGCGAGACCTTTGCTAGGGAACCGTCGTTGTTGTTGTCGGATCGAGCGATAATTAGATATTTCCCGTCAGGTGCGGGGGGTCGTTTCCAGGGGGGGTCAAGCATTTTTTCGTCTTCAGTCGACTACGCGACGGTTTTTGGCGACGAAGACAGTAGTTGCTGATTTGAATTGCTGATAAGAAATCAATAGGTAGGCGCGGGGTCGCGGGGGGTGGTTCGATTCGGAAGATTGAAGGTTTATTACTTGAGAGAACACAAGAATGGCACAACCGTTCGTATCGACTGCCGAAATTGAACTGAATTGTTTATTATTATTTTCAATTAATTCATCGATTTAATTCTGTATTTTAATAAAATCATCATGATCCGGAGTTCCAGCTAACCATTTCCGCAGAGTGCCTATCTCATTTATCCCCCCTTTTGGACCTAGTTGATATTAATTGTGATATTGTGACCTTTTATTAGTATCCCTTCTTATATTGTCTGATTCCAATTTTATTATTTCTTTATAAAAACTTAAGTTAGTTACGTGGAATAATTCTGCGTATGAATCGTACGTCAATACGTCTTTATTGTCCTTGAATAAAAAATACTCGTGACTTGTATAGTCTATTATTTCTGATTTTGTTAATAAAATAAGGTGTAGTATGAGCACCTGATAAAACATTTTCTGGAAAAGGAAAAAAAAGTAACATATAAATTTTTAGAATTGTATATTATCTTTGTGAATAATTCTATTTCTATTGTTGATTATTATTTTGTTAGGTAAATTTTCTTTAACTACTTGTTTTTTATATCTAGTTTTAAGTTTATTTTTTTCCCCGTGTTTCTTTTCATAAATTACCTGTCCTACATGATATACTTTTTCTTTTCTATTTTCATTATGTGTTTCTAACATTTTCTCTTGTGTATTTTTTAAAATTAGGGGAATGTTATCGTGCTCAATTTTATTATATAGTACGTCAAAAGGTTTTTGGTTCGTTGTAGAATGAATGCTCTGATTATATTCTTGAGCGGCTTTTATTACTATTTCGGAATAGTCGGTTAGATTAAATTCTTCTTTAATGCATCGAGCTAATTCTGTTAGTGTAGAATGTGCCCTTTCAACTTGTCCGTTTGAGGTACTGTGCCTCGGGTCTGCGTAATGTAAAGTTAAACCGCACCTTTGTGCAAAAGATTTAAATTGGGCCGAGGTAAAGCTTGGTTCATTATCGGTCATTATCACTTTGGCTTGTGGAAATTGTTGAAGAAGTTCCATTACTTTGTTTTCGATATTTAATTTATTTTACTAATAAAAATTTTGAGTAAGCGTCAATACAAGTTATGAAAGTAAGACTTTGCGCGTAATATATGTCGATGTGTAAATTTTCGCCTTCTTTACTCGGGATTGGGGCTTCTCCAATTGGAATTTTAGTTGGGTGTCTGTTATATTTGTTTTCATTCCAAATTTTACAATTTTTTATATATTCTTTTAATTTTGTAAGTAAGTTTGGCCAATAATACAATCTACTGATTTGTTTATAATTTTCGTCAAGTCCCCTGTGTGCTCTGCAATGTGTTTCTTCGATTATAAATGCTCTGTCCTCAGGAGTTTCTACATCTTGGACAAATATTTTTGTATACAAAAATTTATTCACAAAATTATCTTTAAGTGGTTTTTGAATTCTATAAAAGTCCTCTAAAGTACAATGAATACCTACCGTTAAATTAGGAGGAATATATTCTCTTAAGATTGATATCAAATTTTCGGGAGTGTCAAATTCTATTATATGTCTGGTATTTTCGAATATATTAATCGACTCATGTATTGTATACCTCCCCGTTGCTAATAGCAATTGTTGCTTAAACTGGTTTAAGGGTTTACGGGTTTCTTGTATAACATTCTCAAAACTACTCTCTGCTGAATGCTGAGTGTTTTGATCTGAGACCGATTCGTTACTGTCAGTTAAGTTGTTGATCTGAATTCTTGATAAGGCGTCTGCAACTACATTAGTTGTAACTGGCTTATAAATGACTTTAGGAGTGAAACTTTCTATGAAGGAGTACCAGCGTTTCATTTCAATATTAGGATTTTTATCAGAGATTGCGAAAGATAATGGTTGATGATCGGTTTGGATTTCAATTCCAATCACTCCGTATAAGTAGTTTCTTAGATTTTTAAGAGCCCATACTATGGCTAAAAGTTCCTTCTTATTAGTTGCATAAACTTGTTCCGTTTTAGTCAAGGTTTTTGAGATAAAAGTAATTGGTTTACCTTCTTGAGATAATACTGCACCAATTGCGACGTCCGAAGCGTCGGTGGTCAAGGTAAATTTTGTATTATAATCCGGTTGAACTAATTCTACTTGAGCAATGAGATTTTCTTTCAGCTCGTTAAAAGCTTTAATAGCTGGGTCATCCAGCTGAATTAACATTTTTGTTGACATTCTTTTTGAAATTTTGCCATTATGACCTCCAAGATATTTAGTTAGAGGTTTGGCTTTTCTATAATAGCCCGTAAGTCCTAAGAAACTTCTTAGTTCCCGAATATTTTTTGGAAGCGGATATTTAATTATGGTGTCCATTTTTTCTGGGTCTGTCTTGATGACGTTATAAGATATGATGTATCCTAGAAACTGGTTTCGCGTTTAAAAAACTTTGATTTTTCTAAAGAGATTTTCATGTTTGCCTTTAATAATATGTTTATAATTTTGTTTAAGTCTTTATAATGTTGTTCAATCGAGTTTCAGAATATTATAATGTCGTCCATGTAGACATGACATGTTTTCCCTATTTGTTCTCTTAGGATGTCGTCCATTGCTCTCTGAAAAATTCTTGGTGCATTTGTTAGTCCGAATGGCATTCTTAAAAATTCGTATTTTCCATTATTTATTGAAAAGGATGTTTTTTCTACATCAGATTCTTTCATTAATATCTGATGAAAACCTGATTCTAAATCTATTGTTGAAAAATATCTTGCTTTTCCCAAATTAGATAGAATTACTGATGGGTCTTGCATTGGGTACCTGTCAGGTATGGTATTTTCATTTAATTTTTTATAGTCAATGACGAGTCTTAATTTACGGCTTCCGTCTTGATTTTCTCCTTTCTTTGGTACTACCAGAACTGGTGAATTATAAGGGCTTCGACTAGGCCTTATAATTTCCTCTGCTAACATTCTACTGATTTCGCTGTTCACGAAGTCGGTGTTGTTTCCCGTATATTGGCCTGTCGTGAATAAGATTTATTTCCCCCTTTATGTCTGTTCTAAAAGGAATTTGCATATTTATCTTTGAATGCTCTTTTTCAATATAGAGAACTATTTTTTCCTTTAGTCCGTCTAATTGATCAGTACCTATATTGTTTATCTGTTGTTTGTCGGATAACTCAAGACTCCCTTTTCTATATTTATTATAGCTCCAATTTTTCTTAATAAATTAAATCCAATTAGCATATTAGATTCTAATCCTTCGATTTCATAAAATAATTGTCTTGTTTCAAGTATATTTATAATATGGTAATACCTAATAATTGAATACCCATGAACTGTAGTTACCTTTTTGTATATTGATAACTCATTTTTATTTTCGAAAATTCCCTTTTTTATATAACAAGCAGTGGCTCCTGTATCTATTAAAATCTTGAACTGCTTCTTGGTTTTTCGGTCTGTCCTATTTAAATAAGGCATTCCCCTGTAGGGGTCTGGTCTAAAAAATGATCTTCGTTGATATTGTTTAATCTGGTTACTTTATTAGCTGGCTGATTTACTGTTCCATCTGGTTCCCTTTTCTGAGCTTGAGTTTGCTCTTTATTTTGATTAGCGCGATAGTTATTTGATCGATTATTATTTTGATAATAATTATTATTGTATCTACCTCGATTATTATTTGCCTGCCAATTATTATTCGGCTGTCGATTGTAACTAGGTTTATTCTGGAGTTGAATCGATGGATCAACATCCATTGGCTCGACGGCTTGTTGCTTTTGATTATTATTATGATTATCGTTTTGATAAAAATTTCCCTTTTGTGGCCAATTATAATTCTGGTTATTACTCCAATAATTTCCCGTTTTATTAGTATTATTGTTCTGTCTTTTTTGATCAAATCGTAAGTTGTTTCCCTGATATTTATTTTCATTTTTAAATCCATTAAACCTGTTTGCAAATTGAGCACGGAAATTGTTTGATTCTAGTTCTTGGACCTTTGCCAAAGCATTGGGTAAATCTGGTGGATTTAATGAGAAAAGAGTTTCTGAGATAGATCCATTTAGCCCAGATATAAAAATTCGTAAAGCATTGCTCCTTATAGTTTTGTTTGTTTCTTTGGCAATTACGCTGTCCTTTCCGTATGTCATTATGGTTTTGTTTATTAGTAGTGTCATTTTTTTATTGACTTCATTATAGTATTCTGTAACTGTCATTCGTCCCTGCCTGAGGATACTTAGTTCTGACTCGAGAATATGTATTGGTCGTTTATCGCTATATATAAAGTCCAATCTAGATAAGATTGCTCGAAAGTTTAAAACGGTGCCATGATTTTAAATTTTATTTCGTAAAATTTTTAAGGCGATAAAATATTGTTCACTTTGAAATTTATAAAGACTCATTACAGTTTCTGCGGCTTCCCTCCAACCTACGTATTGTGTTGGTTCCCCCGTGAATTTTGGTAAAGATTTTACCACTTCAAGTGTTGTATCGTATTTTATAGTTGGGTCGATTGTTTGTATTTTATAATCCTCCACAGTGTTTGCATCTGTGGCTAACTTTCCTTCTAAACCTTCTATTTTCCTGCTCACTTCATTTAATTGAACATTTATCAATCTATTTATTAATTCCACTGTTAAGCCGCCTGCTGTGGCTATACTACCTGCAGAAAAATTTGGTGCTGAACCTCCGGTTGCCATGGTTAGATTTATTTCACCAAAGCTATTTATTAAATCTTCCAGATTGTTTAACATTTTTTATTAAATCGTAAATCTATCTTACTTTCTACTTTACTTTCTTTCTTTCCCTGATCTTAGATTATAATTTTTAGTTTTTTTTTTTATTGAAAATTAATTTCTCACGAGACTGTCCCGATGGGGTCTTCCTTCTGTGAGGTTGTGGGTTGATCTTCCTTCCTGGATTCAGTAGAAATTATTGGCAATAGAATGACCTTCCTTCCTTCTTTAATTTTTCCTGTTTCAGCGAGTTGTGATTTTGTTGTTGTTGTTGTAAGAGCTGGTTTGTTTAACTGTTTTTGTTTAGTGCGTTTCTGGTTTTGCTTTATTTTGTGTTCTTGTATTTTTTTTTTTATTTAAGACTTTGTTCAACCCTTTTTTTAAAGTTCACCTTTAAATGGATTATTTCATTTATTAATTTCCATTTAATTACTGTTAACGACCACTGTCACTTTGTTGTGATGTTTGGTGGATTTTTTAATTTCTCCACTAGAAATGTTGAGTTGTTGGCCGCGCGAGCTCCGTTTATATTTAACTTATTTTTCACTAAATAATTTTTGGAACTTTTTATTTAACGCTGCCCCACGTTGGGCGCCAATTAAATTCGTCGTTAATAGATGAATTAAAAAAATTTATTTTTTATTTTTAAAAGTCGGGTGATAAACCTTTATTCTTAAATCAAATTAATACAAGACACTTTTTAAAAATTGTGAACCGATCGCGGTCTCGGATAAAATAGGACTGAATCTTAATTCTAAAAAATTATCCAATGAACCTCGGCCAGAAGCTTTCCTTTTCTTAAGCTTCCAGAACTTTAATTTTTGTTTAAAATAAAAGCTTATGCTGAAACTGTCGCATCTCGTTGTGAAATGAAATTATGCTGACCGATGCAATTTGATTGAAAATCGGAACGCAATATGTTCTGAACTTAGAACGCAATACTGTGGGCTTTGAACGGAAAAGCGCGGCCCTCGAAGTGAATGGGAAAGGCAAAGGCAGAATCTTAAACAAAGGCAAAGGCAATGTCGCTGAAGGCAAGGGTAACATAGCTGAGATTGAATTCAAAAATTTGTTTATAAATTCCATAAGTGGAACCGTTTCACGGGTTGGATAGATGCCTTAAAATTGATGGAAAGATACATTAATTTATTTAAAAAACTCAGAAAAACTAATTTAACACGAATTTGATTTTAAAAAAACGTATTTGACTGAATAAACGATCTCATTTGTTTTTGTGTATATTCTGTTAGGAACCACCACCACCAACACCACCACCACCACCACCTTCACCTCCACTATAGAATTGAAACATTTAAGATTACCCTCCCCTTAACTTAATACAAGTTAGAAACAACATACTTTAGATATTCACGCTCCCTTTCCCATCTAATGCTCGCTAAAGAGGGGGAGGATATCGAACTCACGCTTGTTTCACACCACAAAAGTATGCAGTCTAATATCCCTCAAACCAACACCTTTTGACCACAGGACCGTAGACACGTTACACTAACGGATGTCATCTACAACCATAATTGAATCAACAAAACGACCACGCATAGTAAAACAATTTCCCCTCCTCCTCCTCCTCCGCCTAAATATCGTTTTACAAATTCCTACGCATGAAAAAACACCTTTCTCACACTCCTACACACCCTATTCGGGTAAAGATCACTCAAAACAACCACAAAATCCTACGCATGACATTTGCACCCCTCACACACAAGCAATCACAAATTCCAACGCATGACAAAACACCCCTCACACGCAAGCAATCACAAGCTTCTACGCATGACAAAACACCCCTCTCTCACACTCCTACACAGCCTATTCGAGTAAAGACCACTCTAAACAACCACACATTTTTACGTATGACATTTGCACCCCTCACACACACACACCTTTGGGGTGAGAAAAAGAAAAGACAAAACAAGACATGATTCTTTGGAGTGATCCTCACACCTCACATCCCTTTCTAACCTCATTAAGTGACCTGTTTATGCTAATTAGGTCATTATAACACCTGTGTGCAACCATGCGTGACTAATTAGGGTCACCACCACCCCCTATTTCAAACACTTTTATTACTTAATTATGCTAATTAGGTCATTAGAACACCTGTGTGCAACCATGCGTGACAAATTAGGGTCACCCCCAGCCCCTTTTTTGACATGATTGATTACCTAGTGAGCCAGGCCACGTATTATTCTACTACTGATACATTTTCTTCGTTATATTTAAAAAAATTAATTTATTGTTATATCCCTTAAATCTTAATCTTTTTAATGATTACTGACTCATTTCTAAATACAAATTATCATTACTTTTATGAATATTATATTTTCCATCCTGAAGAGAGGTGTACCTTTCCGGCATGTACAGGATGTGCTCCTCCAACTTTTTGAGCTCCGCCTTCAGGATCGGGAATCTAACTCTTTCGGACATCCTTGTCTTCGATAGCAGTGTCTTTTTATTAAAGTTATTAAACTCTTTAATTACAATGTTCATCTGGTTTTCCTGAATCATGATGGTGATTGGGGTTTTTGGACTTGGAACAGATGTTACCCATTGTATATAGCTGTATTTTGATGTTAACTACATGTTTACCAGATTTTCAGTACTTGTTTAGTAGTTGCTTACTAATTGTTTTTAGCTGGTTACTAACTGTTATTATATGGTTACTATCTGTTTAGTAGCCGTTTACTAGTTGTTTACTAGTTTTTATAAGCTGGTCACCAGCTGTTTTGAGCTGTTATAGTTTTTTGTTAAGAATGATCAAAAATTCTTGTCCTCTAGATGATGTTCAATGTGAATTTGAACGCGTGCAGGTCCACTTTTTATACTATACAGAGTTCACACATACACGTACCCATACAATGATTTTCAAACCTCCAAATGTAAATTTACCATTTAAATATACCGGTCTTGACTCCACATCTTCTACGAAAGCAAGTAGAAAAGCGAGGCACAGGTGTCCACAGTTGTATGTATCAAAGTCTTGAACTCTATCGTAATTGTATTGTATTCTATGTCCTCTAGGTGGCTGAAGACTTACAAAACTATCGAAATAGTGTATATTATATTTATATTTATTATATGCAACCCAATGTGTACCACTTGATCGTGAATTATCTAGGTTTACTATACCACACTCCCGACTTTTTGGTGCTTCTGGGAATAGATACCCCCTAAACACCCCCCTAAAATGTGGGATATATTTCTTAGCAAAATGTATAATGTCGATATTTGATAGTGGTCTATTGGGTAGCAGAGAAATTAGTTTCTTAATTCCGTTCCCCTTACTATATGGCTTAACAAAGAAACCAGAAAACTTTCTATAGGGTTTGAGATACAATCCTTCTCCTACAGCAACACTGTTGAATTTTCCTGTTGTGACGTTTCTTCTTCTTCTTATCTTCTTTAGCCATTCTCAACTCAACATTTTGCAACTTTAATAGCACTTAAAATGTCTAATGGTTTTTATTGAAAGGTTTGTTTTCTTCATTTTATTCTTCATTACCTCCCTTTCTTTTCCGATTTATTCAATCCCATCCAACATTTTTTCTTGGCTTTTATTATATTTGAAACAAATTCTGCTGCTGCCTCTTTACTAAGACTGTGTAATATGGAGTCTGCCCTATGTCGTTCAATCAGTGCCTTGTTTTGAGAATATGCAATATCGTGCTCTTTGCTAGCTTCATCCAATGGGTTTATTTCTTGATCACCGCATTCCAGCCGTTTTTGTAACTTTGTACCCAGTCCACATAAGTTATATCCCGTGTGAGGAGTTGAATAACTCCCCACAAATAGAAGCAGCAGCAGATGGCCGGCCGCTTACCAGATACGCGGCGAACTCGCATAGTAACGGCGCGGCGAGGAGAGTTTGGAGACTTGGATGGATAACGAGAGAGTTTGGAGACCAAGAATGGAGAGCGAGATAGTTAGGAGACCAAGGATGGAGATCGAGAGAGAATGGAGACTTCGCTGGCAAGGCAAGAGTGCCGTGTGCAAAAGGGGATAACGGAACTCCACTGGACTTTAGACTCTCCCGTGAACTTTGGACCGGGAGAGGAAGTGCCACATCTCGGCAGTGGAGCGGCACACAGGCGTGCCACAAGCATCACGGGAATCAGCGGGTCGGCAGCAGTGGGCGGAGCATCGATTGGAAGCGATACGTGAAGGTCAAGTGGGTCAACCAGGAGGTACGGACTTTGGACCCGGAGTGGAGAGATCCAGCGGGCCATGCGCAAAAGGGCAATATCTATTCCCGGAGGCCCTATATAAGGCCGCAGAGCGCTGGCAGCTGGATCAGTCGATCACGAGGAGTCAAACCTTCAAGATCAGTTAAAGTACCAAGTGAACAGTCAGTCAAGCAAGTAATCTACGAGGGAGTCACAACCAAGCGAGTCGTCGAAAGCAGCGTCGTGGAAAGCACACAAGGAGCAAGATCGCCACGTCGAGGCGTTCGGGATTGGGACATCAGGAATCTCCGAATCGAGACACAAGTGGCTGAGTTCCGGAAGGCGTCAAGTCAAGGCCCGCTGGATCTCTCCACTCCGGGTCCAAAGACCGTGCCTCCTGGTAGACCCACTTGTCCTTCACGTACCGCTTCCAATCGATGCTCCGCCCACTGCTGAAAACCCGCTGATTTCCATGATGCTTGTGGCTCGCCTGTGTGCCGCTCCACTGCCGAGATGTGGCACATCCTCCCACGGTCCAAAGTTCACGGGAGAGTCCAAAGTCCAGTGGAGTTCCGTTATCCCCTTTTGCACATGGCTCTCTTGCCTTGCCCGCGAAGTCTCCATTCTCTCTCGATCTCCATCCATGGTCTCCAAACTCTCTCGCTCTCCATTCATGGTCTCCAAACTCTCTCGTTCTCCATCCAAGTCTCCAAACTCTCATCGCCACGCCGATACTACGCGAATTCGCCGCGTATCTGGTAAGCGGCCGGCCATCTGCTGCTGCTTCTATTTGTGGGAAGTTATTCAACTCCTCACACCCGGAACATGGGCTTTAAACGGTAGTGTATTGATTAGCTTATCGATAAGACCACCACCGTGTTTACAATTAAAAATACGACTGAAGCGATTATTAAAACGTTTCCCCATTTTATTAATCTTTAATCGACGAAGATTTCTCATTGAATGAGGTACATTAGATTAAAAGATGCGTTTAAAAGGTCAAAAAAAAAATTGTGGTTAGAAATGTTAACGATAACAAGGAGATAAATCTACCTCTGCGACATAGTGCTCTCTTACCAAACACAGTAAGGGCTCTAATTTTTGGGCCTTCAAATTGTGGTAAAACTAATATTATTTTAAGTTTAATAGAGGGTCCCAATGGACTAAGATTTGAAAATGTTTATATATTTTCAAAAAGTTTAAAACAACCTAAATATGAGTACTTGGAGAAATTAATCAAACCGATTAAAGGAATGGGATATCATACATTCTCCCATAACGACGGTGTACTAGACCCCAGTGAAGCCAAAAACAATGCCATTATGATATTCGATGACGTAGCTTGTCAAAAACAAGATAACTTAAGATCTTATTTTTGTATGGGTCGACATAAGAATATTGACTCTTTTTATTTATGTCAAACATATAGTCTTATACCGAAACATCTGATTCGTGACAATGCCGACTTTATTGTAATGTTTAAACAATATGATTTAAATATGCGACATATATATCGGGACCATATTAACACTTCTATGAAATCTGAAACATTTGTGAAAATTCGTCAAAAATGTTGGGAGGAAGAGCACGGATTCTTATTAAATAACAATGATAACGAAATGGATAACGGAAGATCCTGAAAAGTATTTGATCAATTTATTATGGTTTAAGGAGAATATATCAATATAAAGCTAAAGGTTAGATACTTACAATCCCAAAGTTTATCAATAGATTTCAATATGTCTAGATCACTTGCATTGTCCTTAAAAACAAAAAGTTCCATTATAAATACAAGCTTTTTCCACCTATCGAATTGAATGGCCGATATGAGTGTGCACTTATCAACTTTAATATGTATAATGCGATTCCAAATATTGATGAAAAATAATCTCTTTCACATCGGTGAAAATGTTATTACAATTCCTACTGGATCACACGAATTGAATGATATCACCGATTTCATTTACAATAAACTTTAAGACTATAACCTTGAAAATACATCTAAAATTCAAAGTAACAATAATATACTTCAAGTTGAGATAACTACCATGCGAGAGTCAGTTTACTTTAATAAGGAAAGATCGGTTGGGCAACTGTTTGGTTTCCATCAAAAAGTACTAGAACCACATTCAACAAAAATCTATCGATCAGATCAGACTGCAAATTTATTACAAATTAATACAATTCGTTTGGAATGTAATATAGTCAGCGGTTCATATGTAGACAATACACCGAATCACATGTTACATGAGTCCTGCATTAATATTCCGCATGGGTATGAAATGACAGTGACACCACATAACCTGGGTTTGGTAAGGTTAGGTTAAAGCGGCTGCCGGACTATAGTCTGACACACTTAGACCTCTATGGGTCAATGGACCCATACCGCATAATATCGCGTTTCCTTCTCTAGGGTCCCATATATTATATGTTTCAACCTGTGTTAAGTTGATCAGCATGTCTTCCACCCGGAAGATTTCATAAAAGCGCTTATGTTTTTAAGATAGATCTCCGATATTTCGGTAAGATCGTCGATTAAGGGGTTTCCTTCTACCGTATTCTCTTCTTCTTCACCCCTGCAGCTTCTACAGAAGTCATTTTTTGGGGCTTTTAACCTGCCGTCTTGTATGCCAACGAGCCAGTGGCCTGTAAGATCTCGAAATAGCATGCCACACTCTGTGCGGCTGAATTTGAGCAGTTCAGAGGTTTTTTTACTGCTTATCACAGGCCATGTCTGGTGAGAGATACGACACTGTGGTGCGTTTTGCCAATGAGTGTTGGCTAGTTTGAAAAATAGTGCTTTATATTTACCTTGCAAATGGGCATGCCGACATTCTCCTTTCCTGGGAGGAGAGGCATGATGGTGCCCTGCCTGGCCAATTCGTCCGCTATGCAGTTGCTATAGTCGAGTACCTCGACTATCAGATACCCGTTACTCAGCTAAAGGGACCAAAGGGAAATGGAGATATGCTAGCAGCAAAGCGAGATTGAAATGCGCCACCTACCGGCGGTAGACAGATTTAAGCGTTATGGGCGTTAGAGTAGGCGTGGCAAAATATTTTTTGGATCAATCGATAGGTATTGACGAGACCAATGAAATTGAAATTTTTTATATAGCATGAAAATTGTGCGCGTCACAGGTTTTCGAGGTTTGTGGGCGTTAAAGTGGGCGTGGCAAACTTTTTTTGGGTCAATCGATAGGTATTGATGAGAACAATACATTTCAGTTAAAATTTTTATTCTAGCATCAAAACTGTAGGAGCCACAGCTTTGGGCGGTTTGTGGGCGTTAGAGTGGGCGTGGCACTTTACTGAAACAAACTTGCGCTGCGCAGGAATCTCAGGAAACTGCGTGCCTAATCCCAGTATTTTTTTGTAACTCTCATAGTTTCCGAGATCTCAGCGTTCATACGGACAGTGATCCTGATCAAGAATATATATACTTTATGAGTAGTAGGGAAAGACGGGTTCTGGGACAATTAGCATATTAATGGCCCCCGGCCCCCCCTACCCCTTCATTAACGTATGCGGGTTCTGGGACAATTAGCATAATCCAATAAATTAACTGATTTTAATGGGCTTTGAAGTCATAAAAATGTCACGATCATGTCTATAAAGAGTATACTTAATTGCCCCCATCGCCCCCACATCCCCATCAAACAATATTGATCATGTATCCTTCCCCTCATTATGTGCAATTAATAGTCAGGTGAGAAAGGTGCACGTGAGAAAGGTCGCACAACCATAGTATCCAAAGGTTGTTATCTTAGAGGAACATATCCGATCATGTTGAGGAAAGGTGTGATCACGTACCCTTTTGCCTCATTATCACAGGTGTTGCTGTGCACGTGTGAAAGGTCGCACACCCAAAGTATTCAAAGATGGTTATCTTAGAGGAACATGTCCGATCATGTTGGGGAATAATGTTTCCTATCGCCCCAGAACGTTTAACTGGTAAATTGTCTAAGATTCTCTCCGTTCCACAAATGGGTCATAAACATGTCATAAAAGGGATTCAAGCAAGAGCTACCCGAACATGCGCACCTGTCAATTACCTGACCGCAATAAAAGGGACACATGCACAACCCAGAAGGCGCACGCTCATTGACAAGATCATGGGCCTCACGCCAACGCCCTCATACGAGCTCATACGACGTTCCCATAATGGGGGTTGAAATCACGACCGCGCAACAACTCGCAAGTAGCCGACATATCTCAGTCAAGGAAATATTTTCCATTCTCCGTACCTGTAATTTTAACTCGAAATAAAAAGTCAGAAGTTTATTTTGTAGCATAATAATACATTTATTCATTTATTTTGGTATTGCGAACATTTTTGTTATACATAGAAATTAATTTTCTGCTTTGATTCCGGCGATTTGCGTAGAAGAAGCAGGCGCACGTTTCCGACGTCATTTCTGGATTACAAAATGTAAAGTGTTCACCATAATTCGTAGTTTTGAGATCATGTCCACCTCGATTCATGAACATAGATTTTGTGTTTAGAAGATATTGAAAATGCTGACCAGTTATCTCTCCTTTAAATTGTTCAATAAATTGGTCAATTTCCTCAAAAAATATCATTTTGTTAATTCTATTTTCTTGTAGGTCTTTACACATCTAGTCTCAACTTTAAAATGATGTTTAACAATTATTTTATTGTTTTGGAGCTACTTTTAAAAAATGTCAAAATAATGTATGCATTGTTAAGAGCACAAACCCCGCCCTTAAGGTGAGTTTCACAATAGGAAAACCGGTTTTCTTTAAACCTGTTTAATGACGGACAGTCCATTTCCTCGATATTAATGAGCTGATGACGAAAAACTTCTGTAGAAATCGTTTCTTTTCCACACCTTTACAAATAATTTGTTTTCCGCTTGTAATTGTCCTTAGATACTTTCGAGTTTGTGGAAAACTGTTCTCTCCATCGTTCCAAAAAATTTTGTGATGTGTATTGGTTAACCAAATTTCAGTCTTTCGAGATTTTGTATTTAGCTAAGTAAAATCATATGGTGGTTCTATTAAAATACTATTATTCAAGTTTGGATCTTTTTCGAATACAATTCCAATTTCCTTTAAAATAAAATTTTTATTATTATCAAAGAAACCTTGAACATCAATCAGTATCATTCAACATTTTTCTAATGTTAAACAACTCGTTGTACTAGTCCGTTTAATGGGTTATATTCAACTAAACGGTCATGTATGAGGAGACAGTAAGCTTGGGTATTTTCATGACTTGGTGTCTTCAGTTCTCTTGAAATTCTCACATCAATAGGAACAGTTTTCACTGATTCGTTTTGATATGAAAGATCAACCACAATAATAGGGGCCTTCAATTTAAATTCATTTGGGGTCAAAAATGGTTGTGATTCACGATTATAGTAACTAGATTGAAATCTTGTATACATTTCATATAGGTGAGCATACTGATTCTTACTAAAATCAACATTCAGATTATCATATGGATATGACTCTGAATTCAAGTGAACTTTCAAGTTTGATAAGGTATTTGTGATAAGTTCTCCATTTAGTGTAAATCCAATTATAGCAAATCTTGGTTTTTCGCGGTTAGCCGACAATTTCACATTCCAGCTGTGTTGACTTCCATACCCCAATTTGGGGTTAACATATGAATCCCAACTCCGGAATGCGATTGGTAGGTTTACACCACTTTTAATAATATCGTACATCTTAATTTTTGCAAATTCGCTCGGAGTTACATGGGGAATTTTCCAGGTTATATTCGTCATTTCCAACTTAAAAGTTTGTTCACTTCTGGTTCGTTCAAACACATCACCTAGATTCTTAGTTAGCATCAACACTAGTTCATGTTTACAATTTAACAAAACTTTTTTATAATCCTCAGCAAATCCCAATAAATTTTTTAATGGTACAGAAAAGTTAAAGTGGGGTCCCGTAGATATTTCGTCCCCACTGCTCCATCCGGAATTTAATAGATTTTGACTTTGAAGATTATCCAGAGATATATAATTTTTTAGGGTTGTAGTCATACCGACAAATCGTGTCTTATCAATCTCACATCCATTTATTTCGTACTTAATTTCATCCAAAAAGTAAGCCATACAATTATTTTTAAAAAAAGTGGTAACATTATCAATTGTAGGTCCATCGGTGAATCTTTTCTAATAATTCCTTGAAAATTAAGGTAACTTTCGTGAGGAAGCACGTACAAGTCTTGATTTTGAATAGTAATTCGAATTTCATCGTTTGGCTTAAATGTTTGATTATACGATGAATAAGTATGAAACTCTTTCTTCGAAATACTCTCATCTGAGTAAACCTTTTCTCGAACATTTAAAATTTCGTTCATTATTTTCCTTTCCACCTTTTATATTATACTCGAAGCTTCAAGCCTAACGACTTTAAAAATAGTTTATTTTTCAAAGTAAGTGAGCTTCTTTTTACTTTTTATCCTCTTTCTATAGCTTTACAATTAGTAATGCTTGGCTGAGGACTTAAGCTACGTCTTTTATTATAAATAATCATTCTATTAACCGAATGTGCATGCGAATCGAAACGTTTTTACCACGTAAATTCACCAAATCACCGTTTTGATCAACTATGCGTATAGATAGTGTGCTTATTTCGTCACAGTTAATTGGTAAATAAATTAGGTTATGTGGTGTCACTGTCATTTTATACCCAGGCGGAACATTAATACCAAACTCATGTAATGTATGATTCGGTGTATTATCTACATATGAACCGCTGATTATATTACATTCCAAACGAATTGTATTAATTTTTAATATGTTCACGGTCTGATCTGATCGATAGGTTTTTGTAGGATGTGGCTCTAGTACTTTTTGATGGAAACCAAACAGTTGTCCAACCGATCTTTCCTTATTAAAGTAAACTGACTCTCGCATGGTAGTTATTTCAACTTGAAGTGTATTATTATTACTTTGAATTTTAAATGTATTTTGCAGGTTATAGTCTTTTAGTTTATTGTAAATGAAATCGGTGATATCATTCAATTCATATGATCCAGTTGGAATTGTAATAACCTTGTCACCGATGTGGAAGAGGTTATTTTTTCATCAATATTTGGAATCGAATTATACATATTGTTGGAAATATACAAAAGTCACATGGATAATTGTGCAATTCATGTTTGCATGAATGTATGTGTACGAGAGGTAGACGCACATTCCGATGTCTTGTTTTCCTAGGCAACCGCTTAAGGAAACGGGACTATCGTGCTTCTTTTTCCTATCTTCTCGTTGTTCTTTTTCTCTCTTGATATTCTCGTTCACTTCGATTCTGGCGTTACGAGCGTGCGGTTCACACACTCTAAGCTTGCATTATTATTTGTTCATTGGGAGGTTGTCTGTTTAATACTTAATTGTATTACATCTATTCATTAACAAAACCATAGGTTATGGGCCCAGACACAATTACAGTGAATAAATAATAGTGCTTTAATTGTTACAATTTGAAAGTGCATAAAAGTGAACTAATTATATGTGTGTGTGTGCATTCGAATATGCGCATTTACATATGTATGTACATATATGTACATACGTGCGGAGTGGTCCACGAAGAACAAAAAGGAATTCCTGAACAATAAAGAGGATTAAATTAGCTTTGTGTATAACGCTGCGACAAATTCGTGGCAAAACATTTTTCTATTTCCAGGAAGAAGCGCATACATATAACCAATTCGCCGTGATCTTTCTAGAACACACTTACGAATTCGCCGAGAAATCTTTCCTAAACGCACACATACAAACGCTTCGACAAATTTGCCGCAAATCTCCACGTTGCGAAGGGACAGTGTTGCCAGACAGTTCTGCTGCTGAAAGACATTGTTGCTGGACAGTGTTGAGCGACGTTAATGCTGTTGAAAGTTGCTGGCCGCTGTTGCTAAACATTACTGTGAAACGTTGCTGTTGGTGTTGCTGAGGAGGTAGTTGTTGGGGTGCTGTTTTTGCTGTTTTTTGATAGAGAACCATACAATGGATAAAGGGAAAAGAAATATCAAGCCGTTTGACGGTGAAAAATATTCAATATGGAAGTTCAGAGTGAGAGCGCTGTTAGAAGAGCACGATCTTTTGAGGGTCATAGATGAAACTCATGCAGAAGTGACTGATGAGATAAAAAAGGCAGAACGAAATGCAAAAAGTTTAATAATTGAATATTTAAGTGATGCTTTCTTATCTTACGCTAACAGTGAAAGCACTGCTAAGCAGATTTTTGCAAACTTAGATGCAATTTATGAGAGAAGAAGCTTGGCATCGCAACTATCTTTGCGAAAGAAACTTTTAGGCATGAAATTAAAAGGTGACACTTCACTCCTTAATCATTTTAATTTCTTCGATGATCTCATTACTGAACTTATCGCGTCAGGAGCAAAGTTAGATGATATGGATAAAATTTCCCATTTACTCCTAACTCTTCCACCCAGTTATGATGGAGTTATAACCGCAATAGAGACTGTATCTGAAAGTAACTTAACATTAGCTTTTGTAAAAACACGACTTCTTGACCAAGAGATTAAGCTTAGGAATATAAGAAAGGATACGAGTGTTAAAGTTTTGCAAGCAGTAAGTAAAAAGGAGGAAATTTAAAAATAATCCAATGCAGAAGTTCAAGAAGATTCAGTTTAAGCCAAGTTTTAAACCAAAACCAAAATGTTTTCATTGCGGTAAGCCAGGTCATTTAAAGAAAGATTGTTTTCTTTTGAAAATGCAGCCGAATCAGAACTTTAGTGAAAATAAAAGAAAAGATGGGCAGGCTCAGATGGCAACAGCAGCAACAGCCCAAGCAGAGCGTAGTTTTGCCTTCATGTTGAGAAATGCAACTTCCAATTCAAAGTCAAGCGAGGCTGAGTTTATCCTAGACTCAGGAGCATCGGACCACCTTATAAATGACACAGCATTGTTTTCCGAATATAAGTGTTTGCAATCAAATGTGGCCATCGGGATTGCCAAACGAGGAGAGTTTATATACGCTACAGCCAAAGGAGTGGTCAATCTTAACAGCTGCGGAAACAAAATCACCTTGCAAAACGTTTTGTATTATAAGGATATTCCACACAACCTACTATCGGTAAAGAAGATGCAGGATGCAGGCATGATCATCGACTTTAACCCTGAAGGTGTAAAAGTATCTAAAAATGGTAAATTGGCCTTTAATGGAATATGTGAGTACAATGTACCTATTATAAAATTTCAATTGAACAGTAAAATATTTACGTCTAAAATTTCTAATAGTGCTGAGTATCGATTATGGCTTGAAAGATTAGGCCACATAAGTGTAGGAAAATTTTTAGAAATAAAACGAAATAGTCTTTTTGAAGATACTAATATATTAAACAATATTGATTTAAACCATGAATTATGCGAGGCTTGTATAAATGGCAAGCAAGCTAGATTAAAGTTTCAAAAATTTAAAAATAAAGAAAATATTACACGACCATTGTTTGTTGTCCATTCCGATGTCTGTGGTCCAATAACACCCTCTACCATTGATAATAAGAACTACTATGTAGTCTTTATTGATCAGTATACACATTACTGTGTGACCTATTTAATAACTTATAAGTCGGATGTGTTTTTTGTTTTCAAAGACTTCGTAGCGAAGAGCGAGGCTCACTTCAATTTAAAAATTGTGAATTTGTATATCGATAATGGAAGGGAATATCTTTCTAACGAAATGCGTGATTTATGTGTTGAAAAAGGCATCAGCTATCATTTAACGGTTCCTCATACTCCACAATTGAATGGTGTATCAGAACGGATGATTCGAACAATCACCGAAAAGGCTCGATCTATGATCAGTTGTGCTGAGCATTTTTGGGGTGAGGCTGTTGTCGCCGCCGAAATCTGTTACAATAGACAGATATAATGAGCCCGCTGTAATGTTCCAATCAGCAGATGAGTGGCTGGAATTGTGCCGTTCAACACAAGCTTTAAGCGCACTTGTGGGGTACGCGAGCACTTACTTCGCCCGCGCTTATTCAGTACAGCACTAGCCACCGTCTGCTACGATTATTTTTAAAGCGGTTTTCTCACTTCTTTGTCTCACGGCTATATGTAACGCCATACAGCCAGCAGTTATATATTGAATAATAAATTGGATATATGTTAACCTGCGAGTTTTATTAGAACCGGGACGTGCTACGTAAAGTCGAGGACAGGGTGGCGCTGGCCTCAACAATCTTTAAAAATAATCGTAATAAATTACGTAACTAATCACGCGGATCACGTGGTGCCCGACTTAATAGTCCATTAGCCCCGTCCAAGTGAAAATAACAATATTCGGGGAACTGCCCTACATCAATTCCCAACATGGATAACAACAACCTATCAAGTGGAGTGTACCATTGCAAGCGATGTGCACATGAGGATTGTGATCGAATGGTCCAGTGCAGCAAATGCCACTCCTGGTACCACAGCGAGTGCGTGGGCGTTGATGATGATCTGGCAATGTGACTGCGAGAATATAATACGCGACGTCGTCACAGAGGTGGTGCCAACGATGCCGATGTCATTCCACAAACCTCAGGCCTCCTCATCACCGACGCAAGGAAACGGATTGGCAAAACTTCCATACAACCCGTCATATCAAGCTTCCCCTCTGGAACACGTTAACAAAAATACACAATCCGCGTCGACGACGGTTACGACCACTAGCATGGCAGTGGGTGGTATATCAGCTTTAAGCGAAAAGCCCGCTCAAACGTCATGCGGTTTATCGAACCTAACCTCACATGGTCCGTCCCCGGTTAAGCAACAGCTGATCAGACCAAAGGAAGCCGAAGCCGCAGGGAGCTTATTAGTGGGACCAGACGCAGCCAACAAAATAATACTGACCTCTGGCATACCAACACCTTCGCAGATTGCCGCTCGTCAAGCGATCCCAAGGGAGTTGCCAGCATTCGATGGCAACCCCCAAGCTTGGCCATTATTTTATAGCAGTTTTCAAACTAGCACAGAGATCGCCGGCTACACCAACGCGGAGAACCTCATGCGCCTACAGTCAAGCCTAAGAGGTAGGGCCCGAGAACATATATTCAACGATGGAAGCCTGCGAGCTAGTCGCCCACATGAGCAACCCACTCCTTGTGCAGGAACTAGTGGAAAAGGTTCCTTCGCAGCTAAAATTGCAATGGGCCATGCACCCAAAAGAAACCGCTGTGCCGGTCGTGAAAGTATTCAGCGAATGGATGTACACAATCGCCGAAGCAGCTAGTCAAGTATCATCCCCACTTTACTTCGGGCGCAGCGAACGCCTTAATTACCACTCGGCGAGTGAGGAGCCACTTCGTTTTAGAGGAAAATGCGTGATATGCGATGCCGGAGACCACAAGATCCAAACCTGCCCTAACTTCTCCGCTATGAACACGACAGAAAGATGGGACGTGTCCCGCACCCATCACTTGTGCCTCAATTGCCTCAACAAGCACCGAAGCCAGTGCCTTTCAAGGAAGACATGCAACATAAACAACTGTCGCGAACGTCACCATCCCCTACTGCATGCAGAACAACTCTACCGCTCCGAACACCCGCGCCAGCCAACAGCACCCGAGCTGGAGAGCGGTCACATTCTCGCCCATAGACATGCGGATCAAACTAATTTCCGTATCGTACCAATCAAAATCGATTATAAGACTCAACAAATTAACACCTTTGCCTTTCTAGACGAAGGATCATCAGTAACGCTGATCAAGGAAACTATCTTCCAGCAGCTGGGGGTGACAGGCGTACCACACCCACTCTGCCTGAAATGGACCGACAATACAACCCGTGTCGAAGAAACTTCTAAAACAGCGACTTTACGTGTCATCAACACGCAGAACGGAGCCAAATTTAAACTGAGAGACGTTCGCAGCGTCAGAAGCCTAAACTTACCAATACAGTCCGCCAACATGGAGGAGCTCGCCATGAAGTTCCCGTACCGTATAGGACTACCAATTACCTCATATGCCAACGTGCTACCAACTATAATCGTCGGAGCGGATAACTGGAATCTAGCCGTACCTCTTAGAATCCGGGAGGGAGCGTGGCGCCAGCCAATTGCTTCCAAAACTCGACTGGGATGGACGTTGCAAATCCCTCCGAGCAAAAGATCTAACGCAGAGGGACACGTTAACATTCATGAGTGTAGATGCTACGAAGCCGACACCGCCTTACACGAGGCCATTAAGCAAACCTTCGCAGTAGAGACTCCTCGACGTGCCCACCTATATTCTGAAGCTGACTCCCGTGCCCTAGCCATCATGAACTCGACAGCCAAATTTGAGGACGGCAGATTTGAAATTGGACTGCTGTGGAAGAGCGAGAACGCAGCTCTACCAGATAGTTACCCAAACGCCCTTAGACGACTGAAGTGCCTACAACGGAAATTCATCAAGGAACCAGCACTAAAGATTCAAACCCAAAAGGAGATCGACAATCTCGTGCAAAAGAAGTATGCCCGTAAGCTAAGTGCAACCGAGATATTGGAAGAACACGCGAGGGTATGGTATCTACCAACCTTTATAATTACAAACCCGAACAAACCTAATAGGGTTCGTTTAGTTTGGGATGCAGCGGCGCAGTCAGGGGGACAATCCCTGAACGACTTCATACACGCCGGTCCCGACCTCTTGAAACCATTGGTGGATCTGCTGATCTCATTTCGCGCCGGAAAGGTGGCGATCATCGGTGACATCGCGGAGATGTTTCACCAAATTCGAGTCAAGCCGGAAGATGCCCATGTTCAGCGCTTCCTTTGGTACGACCAAGATGACGAACTACACCATCCAAGCGTCTACACGATGGAAGCGCTCACATTCGGCATAAACTGCGCACCTTGTATCGCACACTTCATACGGGACAGAAACGCTGACAGGTTCCAACAGCAATATCCCGCCGCCGCACAAGCCGTGAAAAATTACCACTACGTCGACGACTTTATCTACAGCGGCAACAACAATAAGGAGGTGATAGAAATCGCCACACAAGTTCGCCATATTCACGCCGCAGGAGGGTTCTATATTCGCAACTGGGCATCGAACTCGAAGACTGTGCTTGGCAAACTAGGCGGAGAATCATCGTCAACCGAGGTCGAAATCACCACCGCCGAGAAAGTCCTCGGCCTATACTGGATCACGGAAACGGACGACCTAACGTTTATCTTCAAATTCTCCCGTCTGAAACGCGACATATGGACTGAAAACGATGCACCCTCGAAGCGGGAACTCCTCCAAGTACTTATGTCAATGTACGACCCCCTTGGTCTCATCGCCTGCTACACTATAAAGCTGAAAATATTATTACAAGAAGTGTGGCGGACTCCCACCGACTGGGACGACTGCATTCCAGAAAGCCTGCTCCCAAGATGGAATCGATGGAAGCAGGCATTAACCCTAATCGCCACGGTTAAGATTCCGCGATGCTTCTTCAGAACCAACGAGGACATCCATGACGTGCAGCTCCATACCTTCGTAGACGCAAGTGAACTTGCATATGCAGCAGTCTCGTATCTTTGCATCCAACAAGGCAACTCCGTTCATCTTAGCCTGCTAGCAGCCAAAACTAAAGTTGCCCCGCTAAGCCCGCTGTCCATCCCCCGTATGGAATTACAGGCAGCAGTCACTGGCGCCAAGCTTAGCCAGTCAATTCAAACAAATTCTCGGCTATCAATTAACTCCCATCACTACTGGACGGACTCCAAAACAGTCCTCAAATGGCTGCGAATGGACCCACGCAAGTTCCAGCAGTACGTAATGCATCGCGTAGGAGAAGTGTTGGAGCTCACCAATGTCGACCAATGGCACTGGGTGCCATCAGACTTAAACCCTGCTGACATCGCCACTAAGACTTCGAGTTTCACTTCCATGCATAAGTGGTTTGATGGCCCGGAGTATCTTCTCCAGGAACGCTCTCGTTGGCCCACCTGTACCGACCTAGGAGCCCCAACCAACATCGAAATGAAGCAGGTGTTTTTCGTCGCTACTACACCACTGGACCCCATCGTGAACGTAGAACACTTTTCCGACTGGCGGAGGCTATATCGAGCGGTAGCAACGTTCATATTATACATCGAAAAGCTGAAAGCAACAGCGCGGAAAACGCCTCCGATTACGAGCATTAACGCTGAGATGATACACCGCGCTCAAACAACACTGATACGCTACGCGCAAGTATCAGAGTTCCGAAAAGAAATATGTTTACTCTCCAAAGGTAAAGCTCAAAACGCAAATTCAAAACTAATTTGTCTTAATGTGTTTCTAGACGATGACCAGTTGCTACGGATCCGAGGGAGAGCTGAAAACTTATGCCCCCAGCAGCAAATAGTACTCCCTTACGGGCATTACGTAACACGCCTAATTGTTAACTGGTATCACCGTCAGATGCACCACACCATGCACGAGGCCTGCATCAATAGGATTCGTGGCATTTATTATATACCACGCTTAAGAGTTTTATATAAGTCAGCCCGACGAGCATGTCAGCGCTGCAGAAACGATAATGCCTCCCCAAAACCGCCGCTAATGGCCCAACTTCCCATTGCTAGAGTCGCCGCTTATCAACGCCCATTTACCTACGTTGGAATCGATTACTTTGGACCAATTCTCGTGACCGTTGGCAGGAGGAAGGAGAAACGATGGGGAGTAATCTTTACCTGTCTCACGGTCAGGGCAGTGCATCTAGAAATAGCTCACTCCCTCGACGCCTCGTCATGCATTATGTGTATCCGCAACTTCTTCAATCGCCGCGGGACACCTAGAGAAATATTCACGGACAACGGCACTAATTTTAAAGCTTCCGAGAAGGTGATCTGCGAGGAGCTTCAAAGGGTTGACTTCGACGAAGTGTACAGATCGTTCGACACAATTAAGTGGAGCTTTAACCCACCAGCAGCGCCTCATATGGGGGAAGCATGGGAGCGCCTTATAGGCTCCATAAAAAGGGTCCTGTCCGCCATCTGCCCAGCGATGAAGTTTACTAGCGAGAGTCTACAAAGCGCACTTTGGGAGATCGAATTTATAATAAACTCAAGGCCGCTCACATTCGTATCGCTGGACAATAACGACGACGAAGCCATCACACCCAATCATTTGCTACTGGGGTCAGTAAGCGGATATAAGCCCATCTTCGACAACAATCTCTCGGTTCGATGCATGTGGCAATCGACTGAACTATTCGCCGACCATTTCTGGAAACGATGGGTCAGGGAATATGTTCCCGACTTAGCTCGCTGAGGAAAATGGTACGCCAAGCAGCCACCTCTAACGATTGGCAGCGTCGTCCTCATAGTGGACGAGAACTTACCACGAAACACGTGGCCGAAAGGAATAGTCACCGATGTGGTCTTAGCTAAGGACCAGCAAGTAAGAAGCGCTACGATCAAGACTGCCCACGGCATCTTACGACGACCCGTAACGAAACTGGCTGTATTGAACGTCGGCAAGATTGAGGGTAACCCAGACGCAGGAGAGCCAAGCTTATTGGGGGGAGAATGTCGCCGCCGAAATCTGTTACAATAGACAGATATAATGAGCCCGCTGTAATGTTCCAATCAGCAGATGAGTGGCTGGAATTGTACCGTTCAACACAAGCTTTAAGCGCACTTGTGGGGTACGCGAGCACTTACTTCGCCCGCGCTTATTCAGTACAGCACTAGCCACCGTCTGCTACGATTATTTTTAAAGCGGTTTCCTTACTTCTTTGTCTCACGGCTATATGTAACAGATACAGCCAGCAGTTATATATTGAATAATAAATTGGATATATGTTAACCTGCGAGTTTTATTAGAACCGGGACGTGCTACGTAAAGTCGAGGACAGGGTGGCGCTGGCCTCAACAGCTGTTTTAACAGCAACCTATTTAATTAACAGATCCCCAAGTAGGGCATTGCAAAAGATTAATAAAACACCATTTGAGATGTGACATAACAAAAAGCCAACGTTGAAATATCTTAAAATATTTGGTTCGACGGTATATGCTTTGAATAAAATACGAAAAAGAATACAATTAAAGCTATACTTGTTGGATATGAACCAAATGGTTATAAGTTGTGGTCTGAGGAATCGAGGAAATTTATGACAGCAAGAGATGTTGTGGTGGATGAAATAAACATGTTAAAATCAAGAGTTTTACATGGGGGAGATTCTGAGGTTCAAAGTAATACTGTTGAACAAAATAATGAATCTTTAAGTAAAGGAAATGAAGAGTTTGTTTTCCCTTTGATAGAAAATAATGAATCTGTTGATTCTGAGTCAAGTGAACAACTCAATGAAAATTCCACATGTCTAGAGAATGCCGATCCAGTTGTTAAAGCTGGTGATAAATTAAAAGAAAATAAAAGTGACGAAGAAATCAGACGCAGTGAAAGAATTAAAAGTAGACCCAAATTATCATATCGGTTTTTAGAAAGAAGTCTCATGAATACTCAAATATGCTTAAATGATATTCCTAATACCTTTGATGAAATTAAGTTTCGTGAGGACAGATCTTTCTGGGAGAAAGCTATACAAGATTAACTTAATTCTCATTTTCAAAATAATACTTGGTCTCTAGTGCATAAGCCAGAAAATAAAAACATAGTTGATTGCAGATGGGTATTTAGTATAAAACAAGATGAATTTGGGAACTTAGTAAAGTACAAAGCAAGACTTGTAGCGCGGGGCTTCACTCAAGAATATATGACTGATTACGATGAGACATTTGCACCAGTTGCACGAATTTCCAGTTTTAGATTTTTGTTGGCACTTTCAAATCAATACGATTTAATGGTTCATCATATGGACGTAAAAACTGCCTTTTTAAACGGAACTCTAAAGGATGAAATCTACATGAGCGTTCCAAAAGGCCTGAATCACTCTTATGAAAATAAAGCATGTAAACTTAATAAAGCTATATATGGTCTTAATCAAGCTGCTAGATGTTGGTTCGAAGTTTTTGAAAGTGTGTTGAAGGATGTTGGACTTAAAAACTTAGGAGTTGATCGGTGTATTTATATTTTGGATAAGGGAGATATTTCGAGAAATATATATGTCTTGTTATATGTGGACGATGTAGTAATTGCTACAAACAAATCTGATACAATGTCCAATTTTAAGTCTTACCTTCATGACAAGTTTAAAATGACCGATTTACGTGAAATTAGACACTTTATTGGCATACAAATTTATAGAACTAATGGAGATATTTGTCTTAGTCAGTCAGCATATATTAAAAATGTATTGAGAAAATTTAATATGGAAGAGTGTAATTCAGTTGTATCGCATCGCTCAATTAGTTCGCGGCCCGACATATAAGGAGCAGTAGTAAGCAAATATAGATATTTTTTATCGAAAGTGTCGATTATCATAAGCTCTGTGTAAAAATTATACAACTCTGTGACCACGTGCTTTTAAGTTACAAATTTTTAAGTAATACAACCCTTGGGTTTTTCTACAATATGGAAAAAAAGGAGTTTCGTGTCCTGATTAAGCACTGTTTTTTGATAGGAAAAAATACAGTAGAAGCAAAAGCTTGGCTTGATAAACATTACCCAGATTCTTCTCCGGGAAAATCAACCATCAAAGATTGGTACAATGAATTTAAACGTGGTCGTGTGGACACCAAAGACGCTGAACGCAGTGGTCGCCCAAAAACAGCAGTTACGCCAGAAAATGTGGCAAGAATCCGAAAAATGGTATTGGCCGATCGCAAATTGAAATTAGAGGAGAGTGTGTTTACGATATTACATGAACATTTGGACATGAGAAAGCTCTACTCGAAGTGGGTGCCTCGATTGCTAACACCGGACCAAAAGCAACAACGCATCGATGCTTCCGAGACGTGTTTAAGCATGTTGAAGCGCAATAGGACCGATTTTTTTCGCCGTTGGATGAAAACTGGATGGATGAAACCTGGATACACCAATATACTCCAGAATCCAGTCGTCAGTCTTCTGAGTGGGTGGTAGCCGGTGAAAGCCGTCCGAAGCGTCCCAAAACACAAATATCGGCGGGTAAGGTTATGGCTTCTGTATTTTGGGATGCACATGGGATTTTATTTATAGACTACCTGGAAAAAGGTAAAACAATAAACAGCGAATATTATATAAAACTGCTGGATCGATTGGATCGCGTTATCAAGGAAAAACGTCCACATATGGCCAAGAAAAAACCACTGTTTCACCAGGATAATGCACCATGCCACAAGTCTATGGCAAGAATGGTGAAATTGAGTGAATTGAGGTTCGAACTTCTGCCGCACCCACCTTATTCTCCAGATATGGCCTCCAGTGACTACTGGCTTTTTTCAGATCTCAAAAAGCACCTCCAAGGCAAGAAATATCGATGAAATGAAGAGGTGATTGTCGATACTGAGACCTATTTTGAGGGTAAAAGTTCATCTTTCTACAAAAATGGCATAGAAAGGTTGGAGAAGCGCTGGACTGAGTGTATAGCCGAAGATGGAAACTATATTGATGAATAAAACAAAATTTTCAAAAAAAAAAGTGCTTTTCCTTGTTAGGCCGGGAACTTATTGAGCGGTGTGATACTCCCCTCTCAAGTAAGTTAGACTATACAGCTCTGCAATCAGAAGAATTATGTGATGCACCGTGTAGAAATTTAATTGGTTGTGTGATGTACATAATGTTATGTACACGGCCCGACATAAGTACTTCAATAAGTATTCTAAGCAGATATACAAACAACAACAATAAGGAACTATGGCAATGCCTTAAGAGAGTTCTTAGATATCTGAAGGGAACTGTTAATATCAAGCTTAGATTCAAGAAGGTAGCTAATTTTAATAATATTCTTACAGGCTATGTAGATTCCGATTGGGCTGGAAATGAAATTGACAGAAGAAGTACCACGGGGTACCTTTTTAAAATGTTTGAAAATTGTTTGGTTTCATGGAGTACCATGAAGCAAAAGTCGGTTGCTGCTTCATCTACTGAAGCAGAATACATGGCCTTGCTTGAAGGTGTAAGAGAAGCTCTTTGGTTAAAATCGCTAATAAATGAGATTAATCTAGAATTAAGTGGTCCTATTGATATGTTTGAAGACAACCAAGGTTGTATAAGTGTTGCAAATAATCCTACTTGCCATAAGAGAACAAAGCACATAGATATTAAATATCACTTTACAAGAGAGCAAATTGAAAAGAAACTAATTTGTGTAAAGTATATTCCCACAGATCTGCAACTAGCCGACATATTGAAGAAGCCATTACCATCTGCCCGGTTTATTTCCCTGAGAAGACAGCTGGGTCTTTTTGAATAATCCAACTACGAACCTTGTGAACTGTTGCTGAAAATCCATCGAAGCAAAACATGAAATGGATCCCATAAAGTCATTTATGATTACTTTTTTTAACTTACTAAGACTTAAGTAATTGAATTGAATTCATATTCTTGTTTTTTTTTTTTCAAATGGATCTCATATTTACTGTTTATTCCTGTTTAATTTCATTTGTCAAAGCTTTAATTATGTTAATTTTTGTATGGATCTAGTTGGGTTTTACTGGGTTTCCCCAACTCTTGCAGCAAATGCTGGATCTAATGTATCCCCAGAATTGAAAAAGAAAAGAAATGACACGAAGAAACAAATTAAAACTAATGCACAAACTCACGTCAGGAATTAAAGTGATAATCAATGTAACTTTTGAGGCGGCGTGTTGGAGTTTGCATGTTCAAATATACAAAAGTCACATGGATAATTGTGCAATTTATGTTTGCATGAATGTATGTGTACGGGAGGTAGACGCACATTCCGATGTCTTGGTTTCCTAGGCAACCGCTTAAGGAAACGGGACTATCGTGTTTCTTTTTCCTATCTTCTCGTTGTTCTTTTTCTCTCTTGATATTCTCGTTCACTTCGATTCTGGCGTTGAGAGCGTGCGGTTCACACAATCTAAGCTTGCATTATTATTTGTTCATTGGGAGGTTGTCTGTTTAATACTTAATTGTATTACATCTATTCATTAACAAAACCATACATATTAAAATCGATAAAAGCGCACTCATATCGACCATTCAATTCGATAGGTGGAAAAAAGTTTGTATTTATAATGGAACTATTTCCATTCAAGGATAATGCAAGTGATCTAGACATATTGAAATCTCTTGATAAACTGTGGGATTGTAAGTATCTAACCAAGCTTTATATTGAAATTACTCCTTAAATCATAATAAATTGATCAAATCCTTTTCTGTATCTTCCGTTATCCATATCGTTATCCTTGCTAATTAATAGGAATCCGTGCTTGTCCTCCCAACATTTTCGACAAATTTTCACAAATGTTTCATAATTCATATCAGTGTTAATATGGTCCCGATATATATGTCGCATATTTAAACCATCTTGCTTAAACATTATAATAAAGTTGGCATTGTCACGAATCAGATGTTTAGGTATATGACTATACGTTTGACATAAATAAAAAGAGTCGATATTTTTATGTCGACCCATACAAAAATAAGATCTTATGTTATCTTGTTTTTCACAAGCTACGTCATCGAATATCATAATAGAATTGTTTTTAGCTTCACTGGGGTCTGGTACACCCTCATTATGGGAGAATGTATGATATCCCATTCCTTTAATCGGTTTGATTAATTTCTCCAAGTACTCATATTTAGGTTGATATAAACTTTTTGAAAATATATAAACATTTTCGAATTTTAATCCATTAGGACTATTAGACTTAACATAATATTAGTTTTACCACAATTCGAAGGCCCAACAATTAGAGCCCTTATTGTGTTCGGTAAGAGAGCACTATGTCGTGGCGGTAGGTTTTTCTCGTTTTCATCGTTAATATTTCTAACTACAATTTTTTGTTTCTGACTTATTAAACGCATCTTTTAACCTAATGTACCTCATTCAATGAGAAATCTTTGATGATTAAACATCAATAAAATGGGGAAACGTTTTTATAATCGCATCAGTCGTATTTTTAATTGTAAACACGGTGGTGGTCTTGTCGATAAGCTAATTAATACATTACCGTTTGAAGCCCATATTCCGGGATATAATTTTTGTGGACCGGGTACAAAGTTACAGAAACGGTTGGAACGTGGTGATCAAGGAATAAACCCATTGGATGAAGCTTGCAAAGAGCACGATATCGCATATTCTCAAAACAAGGCATTGTTCACTCATAGGGCAGACTCCATATTAATTGACAAAGCCTGGTCGCGTGTCAAGGCACCAGATAGCAGTCTTGGTGAAAGAGCAGCAGCATACTTTGTTACAAATATAATGAAAGCCAAGAAAAAATTTGGTATGGGATTTAATAAAACGGAAAAGAAAGGAAGGAAAAAGATATTGAAGAATAAAATGAAGAAGACAAACCTTTCGACTGTAATTAATGCTGCTACTAAGACATTAAAAAAACAAAAACCATTAGACATTATGAGTGCAATTAAAGTTGCACGTAAATCAATTCATCAATCAATGGGTTCTAAGAAAAATGTTAAAGTACCTCGTGTAATTAATGTACCCAAAATTGGAGGTTTTCTACCAATCGTGCCGATCTTGACAGCCCTCAGCGCTCTTGGTAGTTTAGCAAGTGGTAGTGCAGCAGTTGCAAAAACAATTAACAATGCGAGAATGGCTAAGGAAGATATGGAGGAGAAAAACGTCACAATAGGAAAATCGAAAGTGTTGCTGTAGGAGAAGGATTATATCTCAAGCCCTATAGAAAGGGTTATGGTTTCTTTCTTAAGCCCTATAGTAAGGGGAAAGGAATTAAGAAGCGAAAAAACTAATTTCTCTGCTACCCAATAGACCACTATCAAATATCGACATTATACATTTTGCTAGGAAATATATCCCACATTTTAGAGGGGTGTTTATGAGAGATCTACTCCCAGAAGCACCAAAAAGTAGGGAGTGTGGTATAGTAAACTTAGATATTTCACGATCAAGTGGTACACATTGGGTTGCATATAATAAAAATAATAATAATATACATTATTTCGACAGTTTTGGAAATCTTCAGCCACCTAGAGAAGTTGTGAAATACTTGGGACATAGAATACAATACAACTACGATAGAGTTCAAGACTTTAATACATACAACTGTGGACACCTGTGCCTCGCTTTTCTACTTTCTTTCGTAGAAAATGTGGAGTCAAAACCGGTATATTTAAATGGTTAATTTACATTTGGGGGGGTTGAAAATCAATGTACGTGTATGTGTGAACTCTGTATGGTATAAAAAGTGGACCTGCACGCGTTCAAATTCACAGTCTAAGTTTCTACTTCACATCGAACGTCATCTAGAGGACAAGAATTTTTGATCATTCTTAACAAAAAAAGCCTATAACTGCTCATAACAGCTCAAAACAGCTGGTGACCAGCTTATAACAACTAGTTAACAGCTACTAAACAGATAATAACCATCCAATAACAGCTATTAACCAGCTAAAACAAGTAGTAAGCAACTACGAAACAAGTACTGAACAACTGCTAAACAGGTAGTAAACATCAAAATACAGCTAAAAACAACGTGGAACAACTGTACCAAGTCCAAAAAACTCGACAACCATCATGAATCAGGAAAACCAGATGAACATTGTAGTTAAAGAGTTCAATAAATTTAATAAAAAGACACTGCTATCGAAGACAAGGATGCCTGAAAATGTAAGATTCCCGATCCTCAAGGCGGAGCGCAAAACAACAAAGGTTGGAGAATCTATTGCTCTCGAGTTGGAGGAGCACATTCTGTACATGCCGGAAAGGTATACCTCTCTTCAAGATGATATCATCAATGAAATGGTTGATGGAAAATTTAATATTTATAAAATTAATGACAATTTATATTTAGAAATAAGTCAGTAATAATTAAAAAGATTGAGATTTTAAGAATATAACAATAAATACACTTTTTAAAATATAATGAAGAAAATGTATCGAATCTTTTTTTTATTCGGAAATGGTATATAAATATTACAGATCTTGGCGTTCCCTAAACAGTATTTGTTTAGTAACTGAGGAGTGACTACATGAATTTCGGAAATTCTTAATCTTTCACCTATAAAGTTTGAACAATATACTACAATGAATATTTTGTCACAGTTAACCAAAGCTAGATTTGCTTTGAAGCGAAAATTCGATGATCTCAAACAAGTCAAAAATCATACGAATTTATAAAAAAACAAAAGATTTCTAATGTAAAAGATAGTATAAAAGTAAAGCGTGAAATGAAGCAAATTAAGAAATACGATGATGATGAGAGAGAGCTTGACGATTTCTACTTTACAACTAATGAGAAAGATCCGCAGTCTAATCGAAACATAACTCCACCAAGGTCTTTCGATGATAGTGATTCCTATAATCAATTCTTTTCACAAACGAATATAGAGGAAGATATAGAAGAAGAGAAAAAGGAGACGGAAAAGAGTGAAGAAGAAGGGACAACACCTTTACCAATGTATACAGGAGAGGCCGATATGGGTGTGGATGCAGAGCTAGAAGATAATAACACTAGTTATAATTATGATTTTAATATCAGTAATTTGACCAGAGGAAATGTGTTGGATAAGGGCTATGGACCTAAAAAAGCGCAAACAATTCATTAACTTTGGAAGATAAAGAATTAAAAATTAAAAATAATAAAATAACATTTTCTAGTGGAATAAGTTGTGATCTGACTCCTGGTCTTTACTCTCTAATTTTTCTTAGTAAACCTGAAAACTATGATGATCAAGACTTGAAAATGTATAAAAAAATTATTTTAGAAACGAATATACATAGAGTAGGCTTGAAACCTAATAACAGAATCAAGGGTACACGAGCATACAAATATAGCCATATTATTAAGAAGTTGATAGACAAAGATTTCAGTCCTACAACGTCTACTCCACCGCTCAAAAACAGGTTTTGGTTACATGACTCTTCAGAAATCAAATCCAAACTATGTTTATTGGAATGATGTAAATGAGTTAGTCGAACGATTGGAAATTTTAGTAGCATCAAAAGGAGCGGGTAACACCAGCACCAACAACGAAATTTTTTCAATATTAGAGGAATTGCGTGAAGAAAGGATTATATATTAATGGGTATAAATAGGAAGGACAAATATGTTTTACATTTATAAACATCATGTCTGTCGACAAGTTTGGACATTTTTCTGTTGATAAGGAACGATCAGAAAATTTGAAAAGACGTGTTAATTCTACTGAGGGATTATTCATCGATGAGGACGGTAATCTTAATGCTCAAAATAAACGTATCAAAAACGGATCTAAGCCTTTAGACAACAATGACCTTGCAACGAAACAATGCACTGATGAGATCCTCGGAAAGTTGGGAGAAGATTTAAGAAAAATTATAACTCAAAATGTTAATCGTCGACTCACAAAAATTTCAAGCTTAGAAAATAAAATTGAATTGAATAATAAGAGGGCAGACAGCGCTGACCAAATTTTTGCCAAAATTCTGGAAAAGATTAAAACTATTGAGGACTATATATTTAAATATGTAACAAAACCGATATCATTACCGAAAAAAACCACAATTGAGTTAGAAGGTGTTGCTTTTCAGCCTATTAGAAGAATATGATTAAGCGAGAAATCGTAAATGAGTTGCACGGACCATCTCGAAAAAACTTTCATCGAAGACGAGTTATTACAAGGGGTATAAACGATCTGTGGCAAGCAGATTTGGTTGAAATGGGAGCCTTTTCAAAATCTAATGATGGGTACCGATACTTGTTGACTGTTATAGACACATTTTCGAAATATGCTTGGGGTGAGGCATTAAAATCAAAAAATGCAAATGATGTTTCCCAAGCCATGGAGAGAATATTTAAATCGGGTCATGGAACACCAAGAAACCTGCAAACTGATGATGGCACTGAATTCTTTAATTCCAAATTTAAGGTATTAATGAAAAGTTATAGGATAAATCATTATTCAACCTTCAGTACTCTAAAAGCATCAATAGTTGAACGTTTCAATAGAACTCTTAAAGAGTTAATGTGGCGTGAGTTTAGTTTCAATGGAAAATATAAGTGGATAGATATGTATAAACAATTAATTAATAAATATAATAATAGAGAGCATAGAACAATAAAAACGAGTCCAAGTAAAGTCAATTCTTCCAATGAAAAACAAATATTACAAACATCGTATAATCACCTGAAAATATTTGTTGCAAGTAAATTCCGTAAGGGGGACCACGTTCATATCAGTGAATATAAACATGTCTTTGAGAAAGGGTATACACCAAACTATACAACTGAAATCTTTAAAATTAGAAAGGTGAAGAATACATACCCTAAAACATACTTACTTGAAGATTTAGATGGTAGCCCGATTCAGAGCGGATTCTATAAAGAAGAACTGAAAAAAACACGATTTCCCCACACATACCTAGTTGAAAAAATTGTAAGGCGAAAAGGAAATAAAGTTTTGGTTAAGTGGCTTGGGTTTTCAAAGACTAGCTGGATAAACAAGGAAGACATTTTGTAGTATAATAAATGATTTATTTAATTAATTTTTATTTACATTTTATCTTATCTTATATTAAGTTTAATATTAATATTTTTGTACAATGTTTTAAATTAAAATTAAATATAATAAAAATACTTTTTACAAACTCAAAATCATTTTCATTTATATTTTCCAAAGTCTCGATCATAATAAAACATCTCCAATTCAACTGATTTATAAAATAGTTCTTTTTCAATATGTTCCTTTTGAAATTTAAGGCTATCTAATGATTCTCCATCGTTCACATAATTATTTTGTATCATCTCACCCAAGCAAAATGAATTTGATTCTAGCCATTCAACATTTTCTAAAATATCTTTTACAATTAATCTCTGATGTTTTATTGGTGTCGTACCATGGTCTTCATTACTTAACTCTAAAAATTGTGTTTCATTAACATTACGTTTTCTTTTGTTATCTTTGCCACAAAGAATTTTTTTATTTACTTTAACTGTAGTTATTTTATGTGCTTTTGATCTAAACATTGTTCTATTACCATATAGTGAGGCCCCAGTTAATAAAACGTTTTTATAGTCTTCGATTGTAAGATTTCGTGAACTCACTCCCTTTGCTTTATTATGTGAAGATTTAACTTGATCTATTCTTTAACAATAAACCTTTGAGCACAGACCTACAAATTCTGTCATGAGTTTACCGTTAAGCTCATCTTTAAAAAACCCTAAACTTTTTTTGTTAACTCTTTTAAAGTTATATAGATTAATTCTTTCATCTGAATAATCCGATGTATCAAATTTTGCTTCAAGATCATTACGAATATCTTTATAAAAATCTTCAGTTTTTATTGTATAGATAAATGAATCAGTATCCATATAAGAGTAACTTTTCCTGAAACTTTGGCTTCATATATTGATAGTGAAAATCATACATTTTCCATTTCGATAAGTCTAATACTGCAAATCCTAAATACATTGGTTTATTAAATAGAACGGACAATCTTTTCATTTGAATTGCATAGAAATTATCATTAATTTTAGTTGCACTATGAAAATTGGATTTTGAAATTAAAATTTTTGCACAATGTGCTTTTCGTCCAGTCTTGGAGTTATCCGGAGCTTCCCATGTAAAGTATTTAGATCAATGTAATTCTTTAACCAAGGCTTTTGTAAAAACTGAACACCTCTATGGATCTTTTTCAATACTAACCCATTCTGTATACATTGTTGCAAATTCCGATAATGTATTACATAATTTTTCTTATTTCCCAGGTCAGCAATTAATTTTTTTACCTTATCCTCTTTTGAGGCCAGACAATTTGACGGACAAAATGGAAGATCATTATGAAGATCATGTAAACGGTATGGATATATTAAGTCCACTTCCAAAAAATAACCGTATTTGCTATCGATTGGAATATTATTAATATCAAAATTGTCTATGTCTGTGGTAGACATCCACTTAAAATCTTTATATGGTAAAGGTTGTGACATTGCCCAACCATACAAGTTATTCGCATCTACGTACATTAAAAATGAAGACTCCTTCGAGGAATCATAATCTGACAAATATTTGTTATTTGCTTTTGTATATCTATGACAACATTGAACTAAACCACCTCTATTGCTAATTTGAATAAATCTATACATATCTATATCTGTCAGCAATTCAAGTTGAATATTTGTAGATTTCAACATTGCCTCCCAAGATAGACCTGGTGTCGTAAAATACTGAGCTGGGTCAAGTGAATAAATTGGCATACAAATTTTTCGGAAGTTTTTAAAAAATGTCGGTTAAAAGAAATACATCAGTTTTTAAATATAATTCTAAATAACCTTTAAGAGTGGAACAAGAAATATGCGACCAAACTTTAAGAGCTTGATCATAATCTTCCTGAGAGCATTCCCTTTCCGTTAAATTACTATAGAATGCTTCCCTTGGTGGGAGGGAAGTTTCCTCGAGTCTACTAGCGGAATCTAAATATTCATAGGGAAATATACCCTTCTTACGCATTAGTCGAAATTCTATATCATTACTGAAAAATGATTTAACAGTGTTCAATTGTTCATCAACTAAATTAGAAGCTAGGGTGTCTAAACTTGATGGCATAAATCTATATGTATCGAGAAAACGAATTTCAAAACAATTTCCACTTAAACTTTTTATTTTCTTTGAGACAGAAATATAGTTTTCCTTATTTATTGGTATTACGGAAATTTCACCGGGAATCTTTCCCAACTCTTGAATAAACAAATGACAGTCGTATTTTGAAAACTTATGAAAAAATACTGGTATGAATTTGTTAACTTTATAATCCAAGTTACACTTAGAGTGGGCTGCACCTCTAAAGCGACTTGTGAAATGACAATGATCTCTAACCCTATCAATCCCTAAATCTTTCTGACAAATAGAACAATTCAATGAATTATCAAATATTTTCTGGTCATCCAAAGTCATTCTCATAGGAACTATTTTATTTAAGTAGTCATCACTCAATTTAGTCAAATTTTTTATCAATGAATCTACAAAACTTACTCCCGAATTTTTTCCGTTTCTAAAACAAATTTATCTAGTCTAGAATCAAAAGCACACTTTATATAATACGCATATGACATTGGAATATGTTCATTAATATTAAATAATTTAGGGCTCACTTCAAGATTTTTCGGTTCCAGAATGCATTCAAAATCCGCGTAGACAACGAATGGAACTTGAAGCTGATGTTGAACCTGGGTAAATTCCAATGTATTATTCTGGGGGTGTGGCATCTTTGAGACCTTTTTACTGCAGAGCGTTTTGTGTTTCAATGCAGCTTCCTCAGTTTTGGAAAAATTTAAACACACATTGCAGAAATATTGCGCCCTCTTCTGATTTCCTCTCTGAGCAGTCATTAGTCTTTGAAAGAGAAATATACACAAATTATTTAATTGCTTAAAAGAGATAAAAATGAATAAAAGAATTTACCTTGAAATATTTTTAATGTACATGTAATGTCCATTTCCACCTTCTTCCAAAAACATCATATTGATATGAAGAGGCTTTTCCACTTCCGATTGAAAAAGTGGTCCAATTATTTCCCTCGTCTCTTCATTATATCCGTTTAAACTCATATGAGTATTCTTCTTTAAAAAATGGGAATGGGAATGGGAAAAAACAAAGATTTTCATTTGTTGAATTTCGAGAATGCACATTTTTGGGTAAAAGAAGAGGAAAAATCAAAGATTTTTCATTTGTTGAATTTCGAGAATGCATGTTTTTGGGTAAAAGAAGAAGATTAAAACCTGTAGAAATTTCCTTATAAATCGTGTAAGCATATTTAAAAGGGTAAGACGAGATTGTTGACTTAGATAGACAACATGAATTCAGTTAAAATAAATAACTTTTTGAATGTATTTGACGGAATTCTGTTCAATGCACACTATGTACGTCTCCAGTTCATACAATCAAAACTCTTTGAATGTGAACGAGGTAATATAAAAACATCTATTCATGGAAATCATATGGACACCTGCGTGTGGAGCAATGATGCAGCCACTGAGGGAGTTGATACTTGTGTATGCCATCGAATTTCGGATTACAAAAGGGAAGCACTCAACATTATGAATAAATACTATAATCTAGAAAAAAGAATGAAAATGATTAAATAACATAATAAAACATGTTCGCAGTACTAAAATAAACTTCTGACTTTTTATTTCGAGTTAAAATTACAGGTACGGAGAATGGAAAATATTTCCTTGACTGAAATATGTCGGCTACTTGCGAGTTGTTGCGCGGTCGTGATTTCAACCCCTATTATGGGAACGTCGTATGAGCTCGTATGAGGTCGTTGGCGTGAGGCCCATGATCTTGTCAATGAGCGTGCGCCTTCTGGGTTGTGCATGTGTCCCTTTTATTGCGGTCAGGTAATTGACAGGTGCGCATGTTCGGGTAGCTCTTGCTTGAATCCCTTTTATGACATGTTTATGACCCATTTGTGGAAAGGAGAGAATCTTAGACAATTTACCAGTTAAACGTTCTGGGGCGGAAACAGAAATGTGTATTTGAAAATATTCCACATCTGAGAATCATTAACTTGTGAGATTTATTTTATTGGGGTTCTTTTGATTTCTAAATTAGTTTTACAATCATAGAAAACATTATTCCCCAACATGATGGGACATGTTCCTCTAAGATAACCACCTTTGAATACTTTGGGTGTGCGACCTTTCACACGTGCACAGCAACACCTGTGATAATGAGGCAAAAGGGTACGTGATCACACCTTTCCCCAACATGATCGGATATGTTCCTCTAAGATAACAACCTTTGGATACTATGGTTGTGCGACCTTTCTCACGTACACGTTTTTCACCTGACTATTAATTGCACATAATGAGGGGAAGGATACATGATCAATATTGTTTGATGGGGATGTGGGGGCGATGGGGGCAATTAAGTATACTCTTTATAGACATGATCGTGACATTTTTATGACTTCAAAGCCCATTAAAATCAGTTAATTTATTGGATTATGCTAATTGTCCCAGAACCCGCATACGTTAATGAGGGGGGAGGGGGGGCCGGGGGCCATTAATATGCTAATTGTCCCAGAATCCGTCCTTCCCTACTACTTTTATGGGGTCGGAAACGCTTCCTTCTGCCTGTTACATACTTTCCGACGAATCTAGTATACCCTTTTAATCTACGAGTAACGGGTATAATAAAGTTAAATGTTTTCCTAGAGGTTCCAGAACATTATTAAGCTATGGAAAATTAAAATCCGTGCTATTATAGCCAATATATGAGCTTTGATAGTTGAAATAAAAAACAGTTTCTGTAAAACTTAGCAAAATTAAAATCACTAACAAATTATAAAAAAACAAGAAAGGAAGTTGGCTTCGGCAAGCCGAAGCTTATATACCCTTGCAGCTATTATTATTAAATTTAAAAACACAAAAAATTATATTCCCAATAGTATAAGATTAAAATGTCAAAAAACACCGAAGCTATAATATGTTTCATGTTATTTTCCTACCAATTTTCCGATCGTTCCTATGGCAGCTATATGATATAGTCGTCCGATTTTGATTAAGTTAAATTCGAAATTCAGAACTAATTAAAAAATGTTATTTCCAAGCGTAGGAGGTTATATGTTAAAATGCAGGCAGAAGGAACCGTTTCCGACCCCATACAGTATACATATTCTTGATCAGGATCACTAGCCGAGTCGATATAGCCATGTCCGTCTGTCCGTCTGACCGTCTGACCGTCTAACCGCCTGTCCGTCTGTCCGTATGAACGCTGAGATCTCGGAAACTATAGAAGCTACAATACTGGGATTAGGCATGCAGATTCCTGAGATTCCTGCGCAGCGCAAGTTTGTTTCAGCAATGTGCCACGCCCACTCTAACGCTCACAAACCGCCCAAAACTGTGGCTCTTACAGTTTTGATGCTAGAATAAAAATTTTAGCTGAAATGTATTGTTCTCATTAATACCTATCGATTGACCCAAAAAAAAGTTTGCCACGCCCACTTTAACGCCCACAAACTTAAAAAAAACGTAAATATGAACGCGGATATCTCGAAAACTATCAAAGATAGAGAAATGGGGTCTCAGATTTGTACGCAGCGCAAGTTTGTCACGCGAATATGCCACGGCCACTCTAACGCCCACAAACCGCCCAAACCTGTGGCGCCCACAATTTGCATGCTAGATAAAAAATTTTTGCTAAAATGTACTGGTCTCGTCAATACCTATCGACTGATTAAAAAAAAAAGTTTGCCACGCCCACTCTAACGCGCATGACGCTTAAATCTGTCTACCGCCCACATAACCATATATTGAGATCACGGTTAGGTGGCGCATTTCAATCTCGCTTTGCTGCTTGCATATCTCTATTTCCCTTTGGTCCCATTAGCTGAGTAACGGGTATCTGATAGTCGAGGTACTCGACTATAGCGTTCTTCCTTGTTTAAAGTTGCCCTTTGTGGAGATATATGCAAGATGTACCGTTGCGTGCGTGTTTCGTACCCAGATGACTTTTTGCAATGCATCGTTTGGAGAGAGAGCTCCACGGAAGAGTTTAGTGTTTTTAAATTGAACACGGTTACTTATGGAATCAAGCCAGCTGCCTTCTTGGCTATAAGGGTCATGCATCAACTCTCTTACGATGAGGAGGAATCATTTCCTATTGCAGCACAAATTGTTCGTAGAGATTTCTACGTGGATGATTTAATATCTGGTGGGGACTCAGTTGAGGAGGTAAGAGAAATTCGTCGTCAGGTAAAGGAACTACTGTCGCGAGGCCATTTTCCAATCCGCAAATGGTGTTCGAATAAGTCAGCAGCCCTGGAAGGAGAGTCTGAATGCGACAAGGAGCAGCTAATCAAATTTCACGATGGGTCGGGTGTCGTCAAGGCATTTGGACTAGTCTGGGATCCATCTTCTGATCAACTCCTATTTAATTTTTCTCAACTGCCAACCAATCAACGACCCACTAAGCGGGTTGCATTGTCAACGAATGCCAAATTCTATGATCCACTCGGTTTAATAACTCACAAAATCTAAGATTTATCTGCAATCTCTATGGAGTGCGAACGTGGATTGGGATGACGCACTGCCAAAGCCCATTCTTTCGTCATGGGGGGAGTTGACCTCACTGTTATCGGTCATACAGAACATAAAATTTCCACGATTCGTACTGAAACCAAGATTTTCCGTTGAGTTGCATGGATTCTGCGATGCTAGCATGTCAGCTTATGGAGCGTGTCTATACTTGCTATCGGAGACCAATGGAGAATCGAAAGTCCATCTGCTCTGTGCCAAGTCTAAGGTAGCTCCATTGAAGGCCTTACCAATTCCAAGACTAGAACTTTCCGCAGCGCTTTTATTGGCTGAGCTAATCGTAAACGCCAAGGAAGCCATAGATTTCGATTACACCTTTCATTGCTGGTCGGACTCGTCTATTGTGTTGGCATGGATTCGGCAACCTCCGAGGGAGCTTAACGTTTTCGTATCAAACAGAATCGCGAAAATTCAGGATATGACGAAAGACATGACTTGGCACATTGGAACATTCCCTTTGGGCTAACGGGCCTCCATTCCTTCTGCAAAGCTCGGCGAATTGGCCGCCCCTGCTAGACTCAGTAAAGGATCTTCCAGAGCGCCGTTCTGTGGCTCAAATTGAGGCCGTTTGCATAGACAGTTCATCATACTGCAAATTCCTCAACTCTTTCGATAAGTTGCAGCGCGTATTTGCATACATTTATCGGTTCATTTCAAATAAAAAAAAAGCCAAATCTGCGATCAACTCTGGAACTGTACTTCTTTTGAGGAGCATCCAACAGGTTAACTTGGCGAAGGAGTATGGATCTCTTAGCCAGGGCAAGCCGTTTCCACAGAAAAGCAAGCTGGTTTCGCTTAGGCCTATACTCGGCTCCGATGGGTTACTTCGCGTGGGTGGAAGGCTTCAGAACGCAAACTTGTACTACGATACGAGGCATCCGATACTGTTGCCCAAGGATCATCCAGTCACCAAGGCGATCATCGTTTATTAGCATGAGAAATATTTGCATGGAGGATCGCAGGCGCTGCTTGCCGCATTACGACAAAGGTACTGGCCGATTGGAGGCCGCAAGTTCGTCGCCAGCGTTATCAACAAATGCGCTCGATGTTTCCGAATGAAGCCTGTTACTTGTGAGCACGTCATGGGTAGCCTGCCAGCAAATAGAGTGCAGCCCAATCCATCTTTTCATACCACAGGAGTAGACTATTGTGGGCCATTCTATCATAAGGCAGAGGCCAGAAAAAAGGAAGGCCAGGATCTCACGACGGAACATTAAAAGAGATGAAATAAAATCATTAAATTAAAAAGCATTGTTTGTGGGGAAGACAACAAATATGCCACAATATATTTATAATTAATAACGCACGAATAGGTTATATTAAAATGTATAGCGTTTATTCGGAGCGGCAGACGGACTGTGTAAAAGCTCGGCTCCAAGAACTTCATATAAACATTTGCAGGCTTACAAAGTAGTTGCTGAATAGATAAGCGACAGCTTTAATGGTATAAGAAAGAAGGCGACAAAGATAAGCAGAGAGCGCTGCAGGTGCCGTCGTACACCTATGCGCTGGCGATCTGCTCCGAACAAGCATCATTTACAAATTCAGGTGTGGGGTGACTGCCCATAGCTCTCATATATAATACCCATGTTGTATTCTGATTTATTGAAGCAATCAAAGGAAGAGTTATTACAGCTATTGAGAGCCAACGAAGTGCATTTTGACGTCGGAGCTTCCATACACCAATTGCGCATTGCGGCAAACACTTTGTTTAAAATGAGCGACAAGCATGAGGCTGGCCCGGATGACGAACATGGTCAGGCAGCTGCAAAAAACATTGTTTTGCAAGATCGGGCTGTTTGCGGCAGCATGGTTTCTCGGCACCAGATAAGCAAAATCGTGTCTCAAGATCAAGCTGCGGGAGGCGACACCGACGTACAAGACAAGATAGCCCATGCAGAACCTCTTGTGCAGCACGTGGCTCAGATTGGACTGGATGAGCGCACGTTTCGAGAGGATCTGGCTGATGTTTGTCAGGGAACGCTTGCAACATGGAACGGAACCAAGCTGGTACAAAAATGGCGGCATATTTTTCACGGGTCGATATCGCAGATATAATGGCGGTAGTGGAGCCCTTTTCGGGAGAGGATAGCATTCCTGTCAAATTATGGATTGAAGAGTTTGAAACTGCATGTGCAGTGTTGGGAGTACCACTCAATCGCTATTGGTTGTATGCGAGGCGTCTTCTTATTGGACCAGCAAAAAGTTACTTCGTCGCTTTGCAGTATTGCACGTCAAGCTGAGTTGGAAGATCGTGATTTAATTAAGCACATTATTGGCAGACGTTATGTGCTAAACGACAAAAATATGCACAAGTTTTGAATTTAACAAAGCTGTTTACATTAAGACAGATAACGATAGGCGAAAAATCGATACACGACTATCGACGACTCGTGAGTTCAGGGAGTCGTGCAGCTTAGTCAAATCATGGAACTGGTTCCTTAGACTGGATAACTCCCAAATGAACCAAGGTTTTAATCCTAAAAGTTTAAGTGGTTTTTGGCGAAGAGAGGAGAATAAAATGAGTAAGATACTGATAAATATGAATAAACCAATAAATGGTCGAAACGTGAACCTATAGCAGTCTGGGAAGCACATTACCAAGAGGTCAGGAACCGAATATTTGGGAAACATGATCCGGACCGGAACATTTCGCCAAAAATTGCCAGAGCCCGTAGGAGAAGTCAGCAGCGGAAGGCAGAAAAAAGGATGATTTGTTCGGCCATCAGAGCTGCGGTGGAAGGCGACAATAGACCATTCGCACAGGTCAAGATCGAAGACCTGGAGGTCGTGGATCTTTTGGATTCCAGGGCATCAGTAAGCTTGCTTGGGGAAGGTTGATTAGAAACAGTGGAAAGGTTAGGAGTGAGATTAGAGAGATCACAATCGATAATGAAATCAGCAGGAGGTACGCAGCATCGAGTAGTGGGGAAGAGTCAACCCAACATCTCGTATAATGGGTTAACACATCGATTGCCGATACTCCTTTGTCCTTCCTTGAAACAAAAATTATACCTGGGTATAGATATCTGGAGAAAATTCGAATTGGCACCAGAGGTGGTGGGTGTAGAATTTTTACACCGGGTGGAATCCGAATTTATGGCCAAAGGAGAACCTATAGAGGCACATATTCTATCCCCCGAACAGACTGAGCAACTGGAAAAAGCAAAAGGACGTTTTCTGACATACGAAAGTCAAGGAGTAGGACTTACCATGGTAGAACACTCGATCCAGTTAGTTGAAGGAGCTGTACTCGTCAATGAGAGATTTTTTCCAGTGTCCCCGGCAAAACAACAGCTGCTGTTCGCAGAAGTGGATAAAATGCTACGGTTAGGAGTCATCGAGTTAAGTGAAAGTCCCTGGAACGACGCTGGTACAGAAACCTGGAAAGAATAGGCTGTGCTTAGACGCGAGAAAACTGAAGAACATTTTGTCGATTTTAAGCCGGGTGGATGAGACGATTTTCATCAGCAGTATTGATTTGAAACAGGCGTTCTGGCAAGTGGAACTCGATGAGAAAAGTCGTCCCTTGACCGCTTTCACAATACCTGGAAGGCCACTATATCAGTATCGACGGATGCCATTTGGATTATGTAATTCGGCTCAAAGGTTGTGTAGGGTAATCGAGAAGGTAATCCCACAGCGTCTTCGCAGCCGCGTCTTTGTATACTTGGATGACTTGCTGATGATATCCAAGACTTTCGAAGAACACTGCATGTTGCTGAAAGAAGTGGCAGAGTGTTTAAATAAAGCAAATTTGACGATCGGCATACACAAGTCAAAATTTTGTTTTAAATACTTGCGATATTTGGGATTCATCATCGGTGATGGGGCCTTGCTGACAGATCCGAAGAAAGTGGAGGCGATTATGAAGATAGAGTGCCCAAAAATACGCGACAACTACGCAGCTTCTTAGGAACCGCAGGCTGCTATCGCAGATTTATCCAAAATTTCTCCGGTGTAAGTGCGCCGCTTACGGACTGCCTAAAAAATAAAACAAAATTTACGTGGACGGAGGAAGCAACTACGGCATTCGAAACGCTGAAGAAAGCACTTACCTGTGCGCCGGTATTAGCTCATCCAGACTTTGGAAAACACTTCTGGATACAGTGTGACGCCAGCCATGTAGGAATTGGGGCAGTATTATATCAGAAAGACGTAGAAGGATCGGACCGGCCAATAGCATTCTTTTCGGCGAAGCTGAGAGGAGCACAACTTAATTACAGCGTAACGGAAAAAGAGTGTCTCGCAGCAGTAAAAGCCGAGGAAAGGTTCCGTCCCTATGTGAAGTTGATGCCGTTCACGATCGTTACCGACCATGCAAGTCTGCAATGGCTTATGACGCTAAAGGATTTGAACGGGAGGCTGTCGCGGTGGTTTTTAGCATTACAGGCATTCGACTTCAACATAGAGCATCGGAAAGGGAAAGACAACATCGTGGCCGACATGCTATCTCGGCCGAATGAAGCCACCGAAGTAGAGTTCTTCGATTTTGAGACAACGGAGTTTGAGAGTCCTGAATACCTGGAAAGAATGCAGTTGATTGAAGAGCATGGAAGAGATAAGTTTCCGGACTTACGTGTGGAAGAAGGACTTCTATTCAAGAAGACACACTTTAATAGAGAGGAAAGTGATGAATTTGAATGGAAACTGTGGACGACAACTCTAATCCAGCAAGCCCACTGCAGCGACATGGCATTGCATGGCGGTATGGCAAAGACCTTAGCGAGACTTTCGCATACGTATTACTGGCTCAAAATGGTTATTCAAGTCCGAGACTTTGTAGCAGCATGCGAAAACTGTAAAGAGAACAAGCACACAACGCAGATAAAGCGACCAGAGATTGGTAAGGAAGTACGGACAGATCGACCCATTCAAAAGTTGTACCTGGATTTCTTAGGAAAGTATCCACGGTCTCGCCGAGGAAATACCATGCTATTTATCGCGTTGGATCACTTAACCAAGTTTGTGTGGCTAAAAGCGATGCCGAAGGCAACATCGACAGCTGTAATCCGATTCCTACAAGAAGGAATATTCACCCAATTCGGAGTTCCGGAAACAATCCACACGGACAACGGAAGACAGTTTATCTCCAAGGAATTCGAAAGTATGCTGCAAGAATATGGGATTACACACATGAAGGTAGGGAGATAGGCACCACAATTCAATGCTTCGGATAGAGTAAGCCAATCCGTGTTAGCAGCGATTCGAGTAAACATCCAGGATGACCACACGCGATGGGATGAACACTTAGCGGACATACAAGCGTCGCTGAGGTCATCCATCCATAGCAGCACCGGAACTTCGCCGTATTTTGCCATGTTCGGACAGAACATGTTTACGAATGGGAAAGATTACTCGCTGGCTCGTAATTTGAATGCCCTGAATGAAGCTGAGATAGCCCAATTGCCCAGGTCGGACCGACAACAGCTATCCAGAGAGAAAATAAAAGAAAGGATACATCAGGCCTACGAGAAAGCAGCGAAGCGTTACAACTTAAAGGCCCGAGAAATTCGATACTCACCGGGACAAGAAATATAAAAGAGAAACTTTGTCCTAAGTGACTTCAGCATGAATAGGAATTCCAAGTTTTGCAGAAAGTAAACTAAATGTCGAGTCACAAAAGCGTTGGGAAACTATTTGTACTCTTTAGAAAACTTGCGCGGCAATTCTTTGGGAGTTTTTCATGCAAAGGACCTGAAACAATAGTGCCCGGCTAGCAAATCACACTCCAGACATTAATCTCAGGGTTGTGGGCGGTGGCCTACGTTGAGCAGTACAACCAGCAGCATATGCACATCCTCCACTCCTGTTCCGAGACGAGCATCGAAACCGTACTGTGCTTGTTATGTGCTAAACGACAAAAATATGCACAAACTATGAACTTAACAAAGCTGTTTACATTAAGACAGATAACGATAGGCGAAAAATCGATACACGACTATCGACGACTCGTGAGTTCAGCGAGTCGTGCAGCTTAGTCAAATCATGGAACTGGTTCCTTAGATAAGTTTGAGTGGTTTTTGGCGAAGAGAGGCTTGGAAAAGTGAAACAAGCAAGAGTGATTAAAGGGCAAAAATAATTGGTCGCAGACGGTTCTGTTGAAAAAAAAAAATAATATTAGAAGAAGTCAAGTTTTTACCCAGTGAGTGATAAAAAAATACTTGTTGACGTGAGTGGAGTTAAAATATAAACATTTGTTAAATATTCCGTGAGGGATAAGCCTGGATCAGGAAATTTGAAATTTTTTATATAGCATGAAAATTGTGGGCGTCACAGGTTTTCGCGGTTTGTGGGCGTTAAAGTGGGCGTGGCAAACTTTTTTTTGGTCAATCGATAGGTATTGATGAGAACATTACATTTCAATTAAAATTTTTATTCTAGCATCAAAACTGTAGGAGCCACAGTTTTGGGCGGTTTGTGGGCGTTAGAGTGGGCGTGGCACTCTCCTGAAACATACTTGCGCTGCGCAGGAATCTCAGGAATCCGCGTGCCTAATCCCAGTATTGTAACTCTCATAGTTTCCGAGATCTCAGCGTTCATACGGACAGACGGGCATGGCTAGATCGACTCGGCTAGTGATCCTGATCAAGAATATATATACTTTATGGGGTCGGAAACGCTTCCTTCTGCCTGTTACATACTTACCGACGAATCTAGTATACCCCTTTACTCTACGAGTAACGGGTATAAAAATGGAGACTGATATCTTTGATTATGTAACCCGCCCAAATTAATTTATTCCTACTTATATCTATTCAAATTATTTATTTATTTAACCTTTTTATTCACACCAACCCAAAACTATTGAAATTATTATTTATTGTTATTTATTTATTTATTTATATATATGTGTTCCATGTAAAAGTTCTGTACCGTAGGTAGGCTTATTAAATGTTAGAATTTAAGAGAAAATTTTGAATTATAATGTGAAAATGAAATGAATTCTTGTGAACAGAAAATCGTGTTGGGGGTGAGATGATTTAGGCGAGGTAGCACGACCCACAAGGCAGAAATAAGAGATGTGTCCAAAAGAATGTTGAAGGATGTACATGCACTCATGGTTGTGAGGGACTCCACGACCTCGATAAGGTTCAAAAAAATCCGTCGTGAAGATTGCCGTTGTCCGAGTTTGAATTTCCGTTTTGATTTTGTTGTGTTTGCTGCGTAGACAACATTGTTGGTTGTTCCCCTCCCTGGGATATTCGATGACTAGCCGGCATCTACACTGCGCGAAAAGCAGGACACGACACGGATTAAACGACACGAGTTGTATTACTGCGTCACTTTATTTTTGCGGGAGTCTTGATCAATTGCGTCGCCGTTTGATAGAGTATGATCAAATCCGATTATTACTGCCAAATTCTTACGTTGGTCATGATACGAAATGCTTCAATTGTCGTCAGCCGGGACATATGATAAAGGATTGCAACAAGCCCATGCGTCAACCGAATAGTTGCTTTACTTGTGGAGGCGTGGATCATTGATTCCGTAGCTGCCCGAAGTGTGAATACTGCAGCAGACAGTGGCGAGTGTGGTAGATCAACAAGCTGTTGCTGATATAATTGGTAAACATTAAGTAAGTTTTAATATAAATGAACTTAGATGCACAGCATTTATAGTAATTAATGTTCTTTTTGATACCGGTAGCCCGGTTAGCTTCGTAAGCAAAACAAATTTGCCAAAAGATGTTACATTAGCCAACCCATTCGAGAGTAAATACCGTGGAATTTATGGAAGAAATATTATGCTATGCGGCGCAGTTAAATGCTATATTAAGTTTAATTTGAAAGTTTATGAAATTGAAGTTTTTGTTGTTTACGATGATGTATTACCTGTTGCTATGATTCTTGGCAGAAACGCTATTGACGCTTTACAATTACAATTAATCCAAAGAAACTCAGACTATGGAAAAATGTCATTATTTGATAATAATAAATTTTATTTAACTACTTGTGCATCTCTGTTCTATAATACAATAGACAATAAGATAAACATTGGCATAAAGGAAGGTCAATTTACTACCGAGATTACCCAAATTGAGCAGTGGATGAATGACTTTTATTATTTGTGCAGGTGTTACAACAGGGTTGAATACAAATCTAGGTATTGGTAGCGAATTCGGGATTGGGAATAGAGAAAAATGCTGTAAGTTGATCTGTGAAATTTATTTAAATGTTTTAAGTACGAAATTAGCTGAACCTGTTTGCAAAATGAGTATAAAACTAATAAGTGATACTCCTTTTCATTTTTAGCCTAGACCGCTATCATATTTTGAACGAGATAAAGTTTAGAAAATTATTAAAGAGTTGTTACACGATAACGTAATACGTCCGAGTAATTCACCATTTGCCTCCCCAATTGTATTAGTTTTTAAAAAAACCGGTGAAATCAGATTATGTGTTGATTACAGAAGCCTTAATAAGTGCACAGTTCGTGATAATTTCCCATTGCCTTTAATATAAGATTGTCTTGAGTATTTAGAGGGAAAAAATTGCTTTTCGATTATTGATTGATGGTCGGTGTTGAAGAAAGTTCTATAAAGTATATAGCGTTTGTAACGCCACAAGGACAGTTTGAGTATATACAAATGCCATTTGGATTGCGAAATGGGCCGTCAGTATTTTAGCGATTTATTTCTAACAGTCTGATGGACTTGGTTAGAAATCGAAAAATTGTTGTTTACATGGACGATATAGTAGTAGCTACAAGAACAGAAGTGGAACACTTTGAAATCTTGGTACAATTGCTGGAACGATTAGCAAAATTTCATTTAGAAATCAATTTTAAGAAGAGCTTTTTTTTGAGAAAGGTAATTTTGCCTAATGATTCGCATATGAAAGTTATAAAAAGTTATCCTGTTCCGAATAATACAAAACAACTTCACTCTTGTTTAGGTATGTTTTCATATTTTCGTAGATTTCTTTCGTCTTATGCAAGTATGGCCCGACCATTAGTTGAACTATTAAAGAAAGGAGGCCCGTTCCTAATGGATGAAGAACAAATGAAAGTTTTTAAGGACATAAGAAATCGTCTATCAACTCCGCCAATACTTTCAATATTTAACCCTAATCGTGAAACGGAATTACATACTGACGCCAGTTCTCGAGGTTTTGGAGCAGTTTTTTGCAGAAACAGAACGATGGCAAAATGCATCCAGACTTTTATTATTCATTAAGGGCTTCGGCAGCCGAATCAAGGTACCACAGTTTCGCGCTCGAGACACTTGCGATTATTTACGCTTGCCATTCATTAGCACAAACATTAAGCAAAAAGACTATCAATCCCCGTATTGCTCGTTGGTCGTTGGAACTAGAAAACTACAAATATAAAATTGAGCACCGTCCTGGCGAAAGTATGCCGCATGTTGATGCTTTAAGTAGGCAAACGGAATTGTTAAGCAATAAGGTAGAAAGGGTAATGGAAGAACCGTGTGTAGTTCCAGAGTCTTCAGAATTATTAGAATCGTCGGAAAAGTCAGAATTTGTAGAATCGTCAGAGTCGTCAGAAAAGTCAGAATTAGTAGAATCGTCAGAGTCGTCAGAATTAATAGAATCGTCAGAAAATTCAGAATTACTAGAATCGCCAGAGTTGTCAGAAAAGTCAGAATTAGTAGAATCGTCAGGGTCATCAGAAGTAGCAGAGTTCAAGGCTTTAGAAAATTCAAGGCTTGTGGTATTTGGAAATTTATCGGAATTACAAAAAGAAGTGGAATTGGTTAATTTAGTTTGCACGGTGGGAGCTATGCCAGATGATATTGACTTTCTATTGCAAACGGAGCAAATGAGGGATGAAGTTATAAGTAAACAAGGAAGAACGCTATCAGATACCCGTTACTCAGCTAAATAGAGATATGCAAGTAGCAGAGCGAGATTAAAATGCGCCACCTACCGGCGGTATACAGATTTAAGCGTTATGGGCGTTAGAGTGGGCGTGTCAAATTTTTTGGATTTTTTTTTGGATCAATCGATAGGTAATGACGAGACGAATACATTTCAGTTAAAATTTTTTATCTAGCATAAAAAATTGTGGGCGTCACAGGTTTTCGCGGTTTGTGGGCGTTAAAGTGGGCGTGGCAAACTTTTTTTTAGATCAATCGATAGGTATTGATGAGAACATTACATTTCAGTTAAAATTTTTGTTCTAGCATCAAAACTGTAGGAGCCACAGTTTTGGGCGGTTTGTGGGCGTTAGAGTGGGCGTGGCACTCTACTGAAACAAACTTGCGCTGCGCAGGAATCTCAGGAATCTGCGTGCCTAATCCCAGTATTGTAACTCTCATAGTTTCCGAGATCTCAGCGTTCATACGGACAGACGGACAGACGGACATGGCTAGATCGACTCGGCTAGTGATCCTGATCAAGAATATATATACACTATGGGGTCGGAAACGCTTCCTTCTGCCTGTTACATACTTTCCGACGAATCTGGTATACCCTTTTACTCTACGAGTAACGGGTATAAGTACGAGACGAGTTAGCAGAAGGAGCAGTGAAAAGTTTTTTTTTGATATTGGTTTCCTTTAATGAGATCGAAAATAGATGAATTGATTCGAAATTGTTTGAAGTGTATTTTACATTCTGTCCCAAAGTCAGTTAACAATAGAATTTTACACAGTATACCCAAAGTGCCGATTCCATTTGATTCGATTCACATAGATCATTTTAAATTCAAAAAGGAAACATTTATTAGTAGTAACTGACTCATTTACAAAGCTTGGGAAGTTATACCCTGTAAATTCTTCAAGTAGACGTGAAGTAATTGCGAGTTTAAGTAAATATTTCTAATTTTATAGTAGGCCACGCAGAATTATTTCTGATAGAGGTAGTTGCTTTACTTCATTATAGTTTAGTTTTTAGTTTTTAGCGGAACGTAATATTGGTCATATAAAAGTGGCGACATGTGCCCCCCAAGCAAACGGACAGCTTGAGAGAGTAAATCGAGTACTGACACCGATGTTAGGATAATTGTCCAATCCAATTAATTAAGCTGATTGGTATAAACTTATAAATAGGGTTGAACACGCGATCAACAATTCAGTCCATTCTAGTACATTAAAAACACCAAGCATGATCCTCTTTGGAGTAGATAAAAATGGTCCGATAGTTGATGAATTATATGAGTATTTAGATGATAAATTAAATAAAGACAAAATGATAGATTTAAAAGATATAAGGGATAAAGTAAATTTAAAGATTATAGAGTGTCAGAAAAGAAATAAAATTATTAAAGCAGCTAAACAGAAAGCGCCATTGGAATATAGCGTTGGGGATTTTGTGTCAATAAGAAATATAGACGTAACACCTGACACCTAAATAAAGAGGTCCATATAAAATAAATAGAGTTTTTGACAACGATAGGTATGAAGTAACAGATATAGATAACTGTCAATTAACTCAGTTACCATATAAAGGGATTTTAGAAGCTGCGAGGTTAAACCCATGGCTACAAGTAATAAAGAAGACTGTAGCATTATGTACATAATTTTGATCGAGGTCGATCAATATGTCAGGTTGACCGAGTTGTAAACATATGTGAATATATACTAAACAGTATTAAGTGTGAACATAATGTTATGCTGTCGAGATAAATAGGACACTTGTAATAAAAGAAGAAGAGAAAACACGCGGAACATTAAAAGAGAAGAAATAAAATCATTAAATTAAAAAGCACCAGTTACAATTTAAAAAAGTGTATTTATTGTTATATTCTTAGAATCTTAATATTTTAAAGATTATTGACTTATTTCTAAAAACAAATTGTCATTACTTTTACTAAAATTAAATTTTCCATCAACAATTTTATTGATGATATCATCCTGAAGAGAGGTGTACCTTTCCGGCATTTAGTGCTCCTCCAACTCGAGAGCAATACATTCTCCAACCTTTGTTGTTTTGCGCTCCGCTTTGAGGAAATCTTACATTTTCAGGCATCCTTGTCTTCGATAGCAGTGTCGTTTTACTAAATTTATTGAACTCTTCAATTACAATATTCATCTGGTTTTCCTGAGTCATAATGGTGGTTGAGGTTTTAGCTGTTATTAGATAGTTACTATCTGCTGAGTAGTTGTTTACTAGTTGTTATAAGCGGGTCACTAGCTGTTATTAACTGTTATGAGCTGTTATAGTATTTTGTTAATAATGATCAAAAATTCTTGACCTCTAGACGACGTTCGGTGTGAAGTAAGAGCGTACCCATACGTTGATTTTCAACCCCCCAAATGTAAATTAATTATTTAAATATACAGGTCTTGACTCCACATCTTCTACGAAAGAAAGAAGGAAAGCGAGGCACAAGTATCCACAATTGTATGTACCAAAGTCTTGAACTCTATCGCAATTGTATTTTATTCCATTTTTCAAGTATTTTACAACTTCTCTAGGTGGCTGAAGATTTTCAAAACTATCGAAATAATGTATATTATTATTATTTATATTATATGCAGCCCAATGTTGTGTGAACTATATAGGTTTACTATACCACACTCCCGACTTTTTGGTTCTTCTGGGAGTAGATCTCTCATAAACACATCTCTAAAATGTTAACGATAAAAAGGAGATAAATCTACCTCCTCTCTTACCAAACACAGTAAGGGCTCTAATTTTTGGGCCTTCAAATTGTGGTAAATCTAATATTATTTTAAGTTTAATAAAGGGTCCCAATGGACTAAAATTTGAAAATGTTTATATATTTTCAAAAAGTGTATAACAACCTAAATATGAGTACTTTGAGAAATTAATCAAACCGATTAACGGAATGGGATATCATACATTCTCCCATAATGACGGTGTACTAGACCCCAGTGAAGCCAAAAACAATTCCATTATGATATTCGATGACGTAGCTTGTCAAAAAAAAGATAACTTAAGATCTTATTTTTGTATGGGTCGACATAAAAATATCGACTCTTTTTATTTATGTCAAACATATAGTCTTATACCGAAACATCTGATTCGTGACAATGCCGACTTTATTGTAATGTTTGAACAATATGATTTAAATATGCGACATATATATCGGGACCATATTAACACTTCCTATGAATTATGAAACATTTGTGAAAATTTGTCAAAAATGTTGGGAGGAAAAGCACGGATTCTTATTAATTAGCAATGATAACGAAATGGATAACGGAAGATACCGAATAGAATTTGATCAATTTATTATGATTAAAGGAGAATATATCAATATAAAGCTAAAGGTTAGATACTTACAATCCCAAAGTTTATCAAGAGATTTCAATGTGTCTAGATCACTTGCATTGTCCTTAAAAACAAAGAGTTCCATTATAAATACAAACTTTTTCCACCTATCGAATTGAATGGCCGATATGAGTGTGCACTTATCAACTTTAATTTGTATAATGCGATTCCAAATATTGATGAAAAAATAATGTATTTCACATCGTTGACAATGTTATTACAATTCCTACTGGATCATACGAATTGAATGATATCACCGATTTCATGTACAATAAACTTTAAGACTATAACCTTGAAAATACATCTAAAATTCAAAGTAACAATAATATACTTCAAGTTTAGATAACTACCATGCGAGAGTCACTTTACTTTAATAAGTTGATCAGCATGTCTTCCACCCGGAAGATTTCATAAAAGCGCTTATGTTTTTAAGATTGATCTCCGATATTTCGGTAAGATCGTCGATTAAGGGGTTTCCTTCTACCGTTTTCTCTTCTTCTTCACCCCTTCAGCTTTAGAAGTCATTTTTTGGGGCCTCTAACCTGCCGGCTTGTATGCCAAGGAGCCAGTGGCCTGTAAGACCTCGAAATACTATGCCACACTCTGTGCGGCTGAATTTGAGCAGTTCAGAGGTTTTTTTACTGCTTATCACAGGCCATGTCTGGTGAGAGATACGACACTGTGGTGCGTTTTGCCAATCAGTGTTGGCTAGTTTGTTAAAATAGTTTTTTATATTTAGCTTGCAAGTTGCCATGAGCATGCCGAGACTCTCCTTTCCTGGAAGGAGAGGCATGATGGTGCCCTGCCTGGCTAACTCGTCCGCTATGCAGTCGCCTACGATATCATAGTAATTCGGAACCCATATTAGGCTGATAGTAATCTGACCAGCCAACTCGTGCAGAGATCTGCGACAGTCTGCTATTGTTGGGGAGTTTGTGCTTGTCGATTAGATCGATTTAATACTATTGACTGTCACTATATATATTTAGGTGTTCTCTTTGGAGGCTTATGTTCCCTAAACAGTTAAGTGCTTCCGTTATAGCGTGGACCTCCGCTTGGAAGATGCTACTGTGGTCCGGGAGCCTGAAAGACTTCCTGATATTTAATTATTCGGAGTATACACCTCCGCCAACGCGTCCCTCAAAGTTGGAGCCATCTGTATAGAAGCATATTGCGTCCATCGTGTCCGGTCGGCACAGCCTCCATTCCTCTCTATCTTGAATCAGGGCCTCAAGGGGTGTGTAACAGTATTCAAAAGATTTGCATGGAACCGTTTTCTTTGGAATCGATTTATCATGCTGGAGAATTTAAGCATGACCATAAAATTGAGCTTTCCACTGCCCGGTATCCCTCAGTCGAATGGCTGCCGATTTGGCCTATTCCATGCCTGCTAAGTTCAGGGTAGGGAGGTTCAAGATCGCGTTCAGCGCTCATTCGGGGTATCTCGAAAAACTCCACTAATATACAAAGCCACCATTCGCTGTACTTTGTTAACAGGAGTCAAGATGCATTGTTTGTGTAGAGCGGTCCACCACACAGCCACTCCACATATTAGAATGGCTTGACTACCACTGTATATATCCAGTTGACTATTCGGGAAGACATGCCCCATCTTAGGCCAATTGCTTTTTAACAGGAGTAAAGTGCAATGGACGATTTCTTGGCTCTCTCTTGGTTACTTAAGCCCCATTTGAGACGCTTATATAATACTAACCCCAAGTACCTGGCGTGATCGCTAAAGAAGAGATTACAATTGTTTAAAATAGGTAAGTTAAGTTTTGGGATTTAGTATATTGTTTTTGAGAGATTTATCCCGAGTCCGTTCTCTATCGTCCATTAAATCGCAAAGTGATTGTGGATATTTTCCATTAAAGATGATAGCGACATTGTCTGCGTATGCCACTACCTTACAGCCACCTCCCTCCAGAATCCGCAGTGTTTATTTACTGCGATATTCCATAGGAGGTGTGATAGAACACTTCCTTGCGGGGTGCCTCTGTTCACTAGTCTGGTCTGGGCTGAGGTTCCTAGTGTGGCTGTGACCATTCTGCTTATCAGCAATTTATGGATCAACCCCACCATTGGCGGCTCAACACCTAGTTCTGTGAGAGATTCTGTTAAAGCTATGGGAAGCACATTATTAAACGCTCCCTCTATGTCCAGGAAGTCGATCAATGTGAATTTCTTGATGCTGAGTGATTTCTCTGTTGACTTACCTTTGGTACAAGCGTGTTGTGCCTCTGATATTTGTGTCGGGTCGATAGTGGCCCTTATCATTCTTTCAAAGCTCTTTAGCAGGAATGATGTTAGGCTTATTGGCCTAAAATATTTTGCTGTGGTGTGGGTGGCCTGTCCTGTCTTGGGCTTGAAAACCAATTTGATTTCTTGCCATGCGGTTGGTAGTTCTCCTACCGCTAGGATGGAGTGGAAGATTTTTTTCAGCCAGTTTATAGCTAGTTGTATTGCTGGTTGGATATGTGCCGGTGTTATCCCGTCCGGCCCCGGCGATTCGTATGGTTTGAAACTCCGAATGGACCATTTCGTGTTGCGGTCTGATTGAAGGAGATCTAATTATATTCCTTCTACGACACTTTTTTCTGGAGCATGACCTGTTTGTTGGCTGCCTGGAAAGTGAGCGTCTAGGAGCAGGTCCAAGGACTCTTCACTGGAGTCTGACCATGATTAATTGGCTTTCTGAAGATACCCCAAGGGCGCGGCTGTCTTACAGAGTATTTTCCTGTGCCTTGCGGCATTAGTCGTTTTTTCAATATCAGATCAGAAGGTCTGCCATGCAGTTCGTTTCGCTCTTCTAATGGCCTTTTTGTAAGCTTGTTCATGCTTGTAGTTCTACCAGTTAGTGTCCTCATTTCCCGCCTTTGCTCTGTTAAACTGGCGTCTGCAGTTGGTTCTGAGGATTGATAATTGTTGGGTCCAACAGAGGGGTTTTTCCTCTCCCTTGGTTTTCCTGTGGGACATGCAATTTTGAATGCAGTGTTGCATGCTTCTGTAAGTTTTTCTACTGTTCTCTCCAGCTCCTGTAAGTCTTTAATGCTTTCTGGCGGTTTCATGGGAAGGATATTCGTCAGAACTTCTCAGTACCAGTGCCAGTCGGCTCGTCTGGGGTTAGCGAAACTGACCGGCAAGGGCGAACCAAGGGACAAAATTGTTTCTATGAATATATGATCTGAAAAAGTGTACTCGTCAGAGACTGCCCAGTTTTTGACTGCGCCTATGAGTGAGTCTGATACCAACGTTAGAAATATGGTCGTTTGACAAGTTTTGGTTATGAAGGTAGGGACATTGCCCCTCTTGCATAAGAATAGGTTCGAATTTAGAATAAAATCAAATACAGACTAACCTCTGTCGTTATTGATTGGGCAACCCCACTAAGTGTGATGGGCGTTGGCGTCACAGCCTATTACCAAACCTTTTTTGAGCTTTTCGCATTCCTCTGCCAGTCCTCTGACCAGCGCATCAGGGGGATTTTCCTTTTCAAAGGCCAGTTAGGCGGATAGTATTCTTATGGAGCCATTTTGCAGCTCCGGGCTTACTGCGGTGTTATCTCCGTTGCTGTAATTGCAAAGCAGAAATATACCAAGATGCTTTTAAGCTAATATGCAGGTTCAAATTTTATCTTCTTTGGGGTCAAGCATAAGCTTGTATTCCTGTGTTGCTAATCCAGCAACCTTGCCTCCTACTACCCAAGGTTCCTGTACTAGGACTAGGTGGGCTCCCCCTTCGGCCAGGCAAAGCAAAAGTGCAGCAGACGCTGCTTTACTGTGCTGTAGGTTAATTTGTAGAAGTCTTATTGACCTATTTGGTCACACGAGTTACAAAGAAGGGGAAAGATCCGCCCGGGTAGAAATCCGCGATGCCCGGGTAAGGCGATAATTAGAACAGGGGGTCGCCATATCCCTGAGAACACCGTACGAGAGTGGGCTAGTTTTTGATCCGGGCCCCCAGCCAGGCTGACTCTTCGCACGGTCCGTATTACACCGTAGTCCGGCCCGTAGTGAGATGTTGTTTTGGGAGAGGAGGTGGGTAGGTGTTGTGTTGGGTATGGATTTGTGTAAAGCAACTATTTAGGTGAGGCTAAACAATTCGCATCGTCGGTATTGCTTCATTGCAGGATACCCGCTGGCTATCCGGGACTGTTTATTTACTGGGGTTTCTGTCCAGGATTCCGTGTTTGACTTCCCCCACCAGCTTATTCACAGTTGGCCTCGAGAGAGATCGTCCGCTATCAGCAACCTGCGACCCGCTCACAAGTTCCTCAGTCCGAGACCACATAACCTAATTTATTTACCAATCAACTGTGACGAAATAAGCACACTATCTATACGCATAGTTGATCAAAACGGTGATTTAGTGAATTTACGTGGTGAAGACGCTGCTTAGCATTACTAGTTGTAAAGCTATAGAAAGAGGATCAACAGTAAAAAAAGCTCACTTACTTTGAAAAATACATTTTTTTTAAAGTCGTTAGGATTGAAGCTTCGCGTATAATATGAAAGGTGGAAAGGAAGCAAATGAGCGAAATTGTAAATGTTTGAGAAAAGGTTTACTCAGATGAGAGAATTTCGAAGAAAGTGTTTCATACCTATTCATCGTATAATCAAACATTTAAACCAAACGATGAAATTCGAATTACTATCCAAAATCAAGACTTTACAAGGAACTATTAGAAAAGATTCACCAAATGGACCTACAACTGATAATGTTACCACTTTATAAAAATAATTGTATGGCTTACTTTTTGGATGAAATTAAGTACGAAATAAATGGATGTGAGATTGATAGAACACTATTTGTCGATATGACTACTTCCCTAAACAATTGTATATCTCTGGATAATCTTCAAAGTCAAAATCTATTAAATTCTGGGTGGAGCAGTGGAGACTAAATTTCTATTGGCTCCACTTCATCTTTTCTGTACCATAAAAATTTGTTTTGGGATTTGCTGAGGATTTGTCGGTATGACTACTGCCCTAAACAATTGTATATCTCTGGATAATCTTCAAAGTCAAAATCTATTAAATTCTGGGTGGAGCAGTGGAGACGAAATTTCTACGGTCTCCACTTCATCTTTTCTGTACCATAAAATTTTTTTTTGGGATTTGCTGAGGATTATACAAAAGTTTTGTCAAATTGTAAATACGAGCTAGTGTTGATGCTAACTAAGAATCTTGGTGATGTGTTTCAACAACGCAGAAATGAACAAGCTTTTAAACTGGAAATGATGAATATAACCTCGAAAACAACCCATGTAACTCCGAGCGATTTTGAAAAAATTAAAATGAACGATATTATTAAAAGTGGTGAAAACCTATCAATCGCATTCCGGAGTTGAAATTCATATGAACTTAAATTTAATTCATAGGGGCTATTATTGTGGTTGATCTTTCATATCAAATCGAATCAGTGAAAACTGGTCCTATTGATGTAAGAATTTCAATAGAACTGAAGACACCAAGTCATGAAAATACCCAAGCTTAGTGTCTCCTCATACATGACCGTTTAGTTGAATATAACCCATTAAACGGACTAGTACAACGAGTTTTTTAACATTAGAAAAATGTTGAAAGATACTGTTTCGATTGATGTTCAAGGTTTCTTTGATAATAATAATAATTTTATTCTAAATTGTATTAGAAAAAGATCCAAACTTGAATAATAGTTTTTGAATAGAGCCACCATATTATTTTACTTAGCTAAATACAAAATCTCGAAAGACTGCACTTTGGTTAACCAATACACATCACAAAATTTTTTGAAACGATGGAGAAAACAGTTTTCTACAAACTCGAAAGTATCTAAGGACAATTACAAGTGGAAAACAAATTATTTGTAAAGGTGAGGAAAAGAAACGATTTCTACAGACGTTTTTTGGGAGTCGTCAGCTCATTAATGTTAAACAGGTTTAAAGGAAACCGGTTTCCCTATTGTGAAACACACCTTAAGGGCGGGGCTTGTGCTCCTAACAATGCATACATTATTTTGACATTTTTTAAAAATAGCTTCAAAACAATAAAATACTTTGTATACACCATTTTAAAGTTGAGACTAGATGTGTAAGGACCTACAAAAAAATAAAATTAACAAAATGAAATTTCATGAGGAAATTGACCAATTTATTGAACAATTTAAAGGACAGATAATTAGTCAACATTTTCAATACCTTCTAAACACAAAAACTATGTTCATGAATCGAGGTGGACATAGTCTCAAAACATCACATTACATTTTGTAATCCTAAATTGACGTCGGAAACGTGCGACTGCCTCTTCTATGCAAATCGGCGAAACGAAACCAGAAAATTAATTTTAATATATAATAAATCATGTTCGCAATACCAAAATAAATGAATAAATGTTGTGACGATCCTGCCCGACGGCTAGACCGTCACAATATATAGATATAAGTAATAGTTAACTAAGTTTGCCATTGTTATTATTAGTACGTAAGTGATATGAAATGAAGGATTATGATTTAGTAAGTGGAAAGCGAACATATGGATTTTTGGGGTGCAAAACCCAAATAGGTCAAGTTTGGTTCTGCACCATCCGCCCGAGGTGGCAACCATAGGGAAAAATACTAGAAAATAGAGAAAATACCAAACCGATCTGGCAAGGCAAAGGGAAGAAGGATGAAAAGGGCACACGGCGGTTTCCGGTCTCTCTCGTCTCGGGCATCGAAAGGTGGACGGTTGCGCACGCGGAAAAGAAAAGGCAAGAAAACACGCGGAGAAAAGAAAGCCCGGTCGGTAGGAAGTAAGGTTAGTGAATCAGTGTAATCGGCGCAGTGAAACCCAGGAACGATTAAACACGCCAAATAAAATTGAGTGAACGAATACGAAAAGAAAAGGCGAGCGGCATTGATGTACATATTGGGTTTTGTTCCCCCCTCTTCTCGCACCCTTTGTTCCCCGAGCGAGCCAGGCTACCAACGATCGATGACCCAATCGGAAGCGGTAAATTAGTTACGTCGGACATATATATAGCATCCCGATCTTGTGAAACTCACCCACTAACCTATCTGCACAGTGAGGCGGAAGACCCCCTCACATTCCCGCATGAACCCCCCCTTACGAGGTGGTATATCTTTTCGTGCCCTATTAATTCCTAACCCCCCCCCCCCCCCCACGAGGTGGCATATCCCTTCGTGCCCTATTAACTCCCCATAAGGTGGTATATCCCTTCGTGCCCTATTAATTACTCCCCCACCCCCCCACGAGGCGGCAGATCCCTTCGTGTCCTGTTAACTCCCACACCGTAGCGGAAGGGCAGACCCTTCCGACTTTGACTAATCGACCTTGTTTCCAGCCGGCCAAACACGACAAACACTGGCTGCGGCCTCGCCCAAAGGTCCAGCCCGTGGAAATTTTGGCCTCGCAAGCCTCATAGGTCCCGCCATACGACGGCGAATACGAAGAAGCCGATCCGATCTCAAACCCAGGCGTAGGAGTACGATGGATTTACGCCCGCCGCAAAGACGAATTAGCCACTCTAGCCCTCGAGTTCGGGTTTAGCGCTGACGGCACCGTATCAGAAACACAGAAGGCATTCGCCACACTTGTGAAGGCAGGATCGTTTCCAAAGTCGGCGTGGAAACGGCTCGCTCAACTGCAGGAGCAGTATAGCTCGAGAGCTGCATCTCCGAACCGGCTAGGAGACGATAAAGGGTTTATGTCGGGAGCCAAGACGACCCAAGTTAGTCAGAGTCAGGTACCGCATTTCGCCGGCAACACCTCTCCCGGAAGACTGACAAGCCATCGAGGACTCCATCCCGACACGTCACGAGATTTCATCGTCCCGTCCCTCGGAAACCACGGCGGGCCGAAACCGCCCGAGTCAGAAGCTCCATTCACCATCACTCTGCCCCGACATTTGCTAGCAGAGCGAATGCACAAATGGAATCTACGGTTCAACGGAGCGTCAGACTCTCTGACCTTGATCGCCGAGCTGGAGGAGAAAATAGCAACGTATGGAATCAATCAGGAGGAGGTACCCCGCGCTAGTCAGAGATTTTCGAAGGTAGAGCAGCACGATGGTTCTGCACGAGCCGCTTACAGACAGCTACGTGGGCGGAGTTTCGGGCCGTTCTTAGGTTTCTTCTTGCCCCCCGTTACTTCGAGCGACTAGAAGACGAGATCCGAGCCCATATCCAGGGAGTGGACCAGACATTCAAGGAGTACTTCGTCGAGTTAAGGACCAAGATGCAGCAAGCCGGATACCAAAAGGAGGAAGAACTTTATCGGATCTATGAAAATATGGCACCAGAATACCGTCTGTATATAAGACGCTCGAACAATTAACCCGCATGGCGATGGAATACGAAGGGGTGAGACAGCTGACGTCGAATCGCGCAGGCACTCATAGGATGGGGACTACAGATTGGGACAGGACCAACCCTCGTCGGACGCCGAACCCCTTTCGAAGCCCAGAGGTACCCATTCAAGGAGGGAATGCAACTCATCAAATGGTCAGACAGCCCCTATCAAACATCGACGTACAGCGAGCTTGTAGCAGGTGCGGAGAAGTTGGCCACTTTAGACGCGGTTGTACTAATGCGCACCTGAACTTTAGCTGGGATTGCGGTCGTAGGAATATATTGACTGGCGATTGTTGTCGCCGAGATACCCTGGGAAACGAACGACGTCTCCGCCGAGATGCGGGCGCAGCGAAGACGAGCGAAGTCGAAACCCGACATCAAGGAACCCACCACTAAGGATAAGCAACGGCCTGATCACTGCTACCGTGCGGATCGGAGGTCGATGGGTGGACGTCACGGTGGATACGGGAGCGTCGAGGAGCTTTGCGAGCGAAGGGTACGTTCGTATGGTAGCGAGACCGGAGGAGATGCAAGAGATCATCACTACGATAGCGTTAGCTGATCGGTCAAGCCTGGCAGTGAATTAGCTGGCACGCGAGTGTGGATGCCATTCTTGGTGATGCCAACCATGTTGGATCGCGTGATATTAGGCATGGACTTCTTGGCGGCGATGGGAACACAAATACAGTGCGGAGAAGCCACCTTAAAGGTAAAATTGAGCCCGTCGGCGGAAGACCCCCAACTGCGGCCGAGTAAAGTCGATCGGATGTCCTCAGAGGATACGAGCCCGGAAGTACTCGAAGGAAGGACTACGACGGTAATAGGAAAGCAGGAATCCGACGACAAGGACACTAGGTATACAGAGCGGAGTGAGGTCCCCGCGCACAACCGGATCATGCGCCAGATGACCCCATCAGGAGAACAAAAGGCGTGATTGACGCCCAAGTGGATTAACTACTCCGAGAAGATGCCATCGAAACTTCGCGGAGCCCGCATAGCGCACCCATAGATTTGGTCAAAAAGAAGACGGGTGAATGGCGCATGTGCGTTGATTATAGGCAATTGAACGCTCACTCAGTGCCCGACCCGTACCCCGTCCCCAGGATCAACCACATCTTGGAAAAACTACGTGAAGCCCGATACATTTCGACGTTGGACTTAAAGCACGGTTATTGGCAAATACCCATGGCCAAGGATAGCCGTCAGTTCACGGCCTTCACCGTTCCGGGCAGAGGCCTATACCAGTGGAAGGTCATGCCCTTCGGGCTGCACTCGGCCAGCGCAACCTTCCAGCGTGCCTTGGACAGCGTGATTGGTGCGGACATTGAGCCGTTCGCCTTCGCCTATTTGGACGATATCATCGTTATAGCCGCCACGGAGGAACAACATTTGGCCAATCTGGGCGAAGTCTTCCGTAGGCTACGGAGGGCGAACCTGTGGCCACGTGATTAGCGCCGAAGGAGTCCAGACTGACCCAGAGAAAGTGACGGCCATTACCAACATTAAGTCCCCTACATGCCTCAAGGAGCTCCGACAGTGGCTAGGCATGGCCTCTTGGTGTCGCCGGTTCGTCCCTAACTTCGCAACCGTGGTACAACCAATGACTACCCTGTTGAAGAAAGGACGGAAGTGGGCATGGGGTCCCGAGCAACAGAACGCGCTAGAAGAGGTAAAAAGAAGATTGACCACCGCCCCCGTGTTAGGGTGTCCCGATTTCGACAAGACGTTTGTGTTGCACACTGACGCTAGCGACGTGGGGCTAGGAGCGGTCTTGTCGCAAGATATCGAGGGCCAGGAGAGAGTCATCGCGTACGCCAGCCGTCGACTCACAGCCACGGAGGGCAATTACACGACGACGGAGAAAGAGTGTCTGGCCATCATATGGGCTATCAGAAAAATGCGGTGCTACTTGGAAGGGTATCGGTTCGAGGTGGTTACCGACCACCTAGCCCTCAAATGGTTGAACTCCATCGAAAGTCCCTCCGGTCGGGTAGCAAGATGGGCGCTGGAGTTGCAACAGTTCCAGTTCGACGTGCGGTACCGTCGAGGCAAATTGAACGTGGTAGCGGACGCGTTGTCCCGACAACCCTGTGGAGTCTTGCAATAGATGGCCGAAGTGGACACACCCTGTAAATGGATCCAAGGTATGCGAGTTAAGATAAAAGAATACCCCGAGAAGTTCTCAGACTACATGATGGAAGATGGGCAGCTATACCGGAATTTGGGACACAGAGCTGATGACGTGGACTACTTCCCGTGGAAACTGTGTGTCCCTAGTTCAAATAGAGTCCGAGTCCGCCAAGAATTCCACGACGCGCCCACGGCTGGACATCTGGGCGTCCGAAAACCCGTTTTTCGACTATCTCAGAGGTATTTCTGTCCCGGCATGTTTAGGGACGCGAAGCGTTATATCCAGCGCTGCGAGTCGTGCCAGAAGTTCAAAACCGCCCAGACGAAAGCGGCAGGCAAAATGGTAACCCGCATAACGAGCGAACCGTTTGACGTTTTATGCGCAGACTTTGTCGGCCCACTACCCCGGTCGAAACACGGAAACACCATGCTCCTCGTATTTCATGACGTCTTTTCTAAATGGGTGGAGTTGATCCCGTTACGGAAAGCTACCGCCGCCCAAGTTCAGAAGGCATTGCGGGAACGGATGCTGGGCCGAGTCGGCATCCCTCGGAAGTTCGTCTGCGATAACGGTACTCAATTTACCAGTCTCTTGAAAAAGTACTTCCACACGATAGGGGTAGAGATCCAATATACTGCTCCATACTGTCCACAGGAGAACCCTACCGAGAGGACGAATCGGACGGTCAAGACGATGATAGCCCAACTCACCGAACGAGACCAAAGTTCTTGGGACGGGCTATTACCGGAAATAGCGCTCGCCATTAACGCAAGTGTATCGGACTCTACGGGATATAGTCCCGCCTTCCTGACACAAGGACGTGAGCCCAGACTCCCTACTATGTTATACGACGCGGTCACCCCTGGATCGGCGGTGATATCTCCGGACCCCGCAGAAAAAGGGCTCCAACTCAGAGGAATCTTCGATATTGTCAGATCCAACCTCCAACGTGCTTCCCAAGAGCAAGCATGCCATTACAACCTTCGACGCCGTGAGTGGAGACCGAAGCTCGATGACAAGGTGTGGCTACGCCAACATTCTCTCTCGAAGGCGGCCGAAGGTTTCGCCGCCAAATTGGCCCCCAAGTATGACGGTCCCTACACCGTAACGAGGTTCATATCCCCTAACCTGGTCCGCCCAGGGGCGTCATCAACATCAGTCAGCTGAAACCCTATTACTCTGAGGACTTTGGGAATGCAGCCACGGAAGAAGACGACGGGGCTGCCTTGGGAGGCGACACGAGAGGTTAAGCACGGTAGAGGCTCGCGTGGTAATTTCTAAGTTGAATTGTACTTACACACAATGTTATTATCTAAGTACTCTAAGTCGAGGTTTCACTGCACCGATAGGTAGGGAGCTTGAGCAATAAGGGTCTTGTATCTATAAGTTTAGTCTCCGCTTTCAGATGGATGAAGTCATCGAGTTGTCGGATAGTTCGGACGATACCGAGGTTTTTCATCACGACCTTTCGGATCGGGACGAGTGGGTCGCGGAAGGGTACAGCGGAGGGGATTCGGAGGCATCGGAAGACAAAGAGGGAGAGGTCGCAGTGGACCAGTTAATCAACGATAGCCAAGGTGAAGAAGACGTACCCGACGGCGCCGAGTCTTCCGACGACCAGGAGTCTGGGGCTACGGGTGGACCTCGGTTTGCGGGCATGTGGAGCCCTAAACCCGGCGAGACACGACGACCCGCTCGACCTTCGACGACGTATACCGTCAAGGATGATCTCAGCAACGCGAGCGACAGCGACGAACGCGACGAGCCTCGAGATTACTCGTGGGGTCGCCGTTCGCAGGGGCCACGGTATCACGCACCGCAAGAAGACGACGAGCAGCCGTGGACCAGGCGAGATCCTCGAGGCGGTCACCCGAGGTACGCAGAGAACCCGGAGGCAGCAAAGACCGATACGGCAGACTCGACCCCAATGGACGAGACCGAGGAGGACGACGTGGCGGGCCAATCGACGTCACACCGGCGCCAATCACCGATCTGCGCCCCGCCAGACGAGCCGCTGGCCGAATGGGAGGACGGAGTCCTCGATCAGGTATTGACCGAAATCCAGGGGACCGGTTGGGACGGGTCGTTCATGGAGGAGTTGACCTCACCCACATCGACCGTGACGGTACCTCTGGACGAGTTAGCCCCGTTACCAGAAGCCTGGACCGGGCCGGGCGAAGTGCGACAACTGCCGGCATCGGCCATTAGTCTGATCGCTGAGAGGGCGGCCGGACAAGCCGGACGAGGACACCGTGTTCGCTTCGCCGTTAAAGGGACGGATTGGCACTATGTCGTCACTGTAAAGAGCGACGGACGGCTCATCATCAGCCCCCGGTAGGAAAGGGGGGGGTGTGACGATCCTGCCCGAAGGCTAGACCGTCACAATATATAGATATATGTAATAATTAACTAAGTTTGCCATTGTTATTATTAGTACGTAAGTGATATGAAATGAAGGATTATGATTTAGTAAGTGGAAAGCGAACATATGGATTTTTGGGGTGCAAAACCAAAATAGGTCAAGTTTGGTTCCGCACCATCCGCCCGAGGTGGCAACCATAGGGAAAAATACTAGAAAATAGAGAAATTGCCAAACCGATCTGGCAAGGCAAAGGGAAGAAGGATGAAATGGGCACACGGCGATTTCCGGTCTCTCTCGTCTCGGGCATCGAAAGATGGACGGTTGCGCACGCGGAAAAGAAAAGGCAAGAAAACACGCGGAGAAAAAAAAGCCCGGTCGGTAGGAAGTAAGGTTAGTGAATCAGTGTAATCGGCGCAGTGATTATAGGCAATTGAACGCTCACTCAGTGCCCGACGCGTACCCCGTCCCCAGGATCAACCACATCTTGGAAAAACTACGTCAAGCCCGATACATTTCGACGTTGGACTTAAAGCACGGTTATTGGCAAATACCCATGGCCAAGGATAGCCGTCAGTTCACGGCCTTCACCGTTCCGGGCAGAGGCCTATACCAGTGGAAGGTCATGCCCTTCGGGCTGCACTCGGCCAGCGCAACCAGCGTGCCTTGGACAGCGTGATTGGTGCGGACATGGAGCCGTTCGCCTTCGCCTATTTGGACGATATCATCGTTATAGCCGCCACGGAGGAACAACATTTGGCCAATCTGGGCGAAGTCTTCCGTGGGCTACGGAGGGCGAACCTGTGGCCACGTGATTAGCGCCGAAGGAGTCCAGACTGACCCGGAGAAAGTGACGGCCATTACCAACATTAAGTCCCCTACATGCCTCAAGGAGCTCCGACAGTGGCTAGGCATGGCCTCTTGGTATCGCCGGTTCGTCCCTAACTTCGCAACCAATGACTACCCTGTTGAAGAAAGGACGGAAGTGGGTATGGGGTCCCGAGCAACAGAACGCGCTAGAAGAGGTAAAAAGAAGATTGACCACCGCCCCCGTGTTAGGGTGTCCCGATTTCGACAAGACGTTTGTGTTGCACACTGACGCTAGCGACGTGGGGCTAGGAGCGGTCTTGTCGCAAGATATCGAGGGCCAGGAGAGAGTCATCGCGTACGCCAGCCGTCGACTCACAGCCACGGAGGGCAATTACACGACGACGGAGAAAGAGTGTCTGGCCATCATATGGGCTATCAGAAAAATGCGGTGCTACTTGGAAGGGTATCGGTTCGAGGTGGTTACCGACCACCTAGCCCTCAAATGGTTGAACTCCATCGAAAGTCCCTCCGGTCAGGTAGCAAGATGGGCGCTGGAGTTGCAACAGTTCCAGTTCGACGTGCGGTACCGTCGAGGCAAATTGAACGTGGTAGCGGACGCGTTGTCCCGACAACCCTGTGGAGTCTTGCAACAGATGGCCGAAGTGGACACACCCTGTAAATGGATCCAAGGTATGCGAGTTAAGATAAAAGAATACCCCGAGAAGTTCTCAGACTACATGATGGAAGATGGGACACAGAGCTGATGACGTGGACTACTTCCCGTGGAAACTGTGTGTCCCTAGTTCAAATACAGTCCGAGTCCTCCAAGAATTCCACGACGCGCCCACGGCTGGACATCTGGGCGTCCGAAAACCCGTTTTTCGACTATCTCAGAGGTATTTCTGGCCCGGACTGTTTAGGGACGCGAAGCGTTATATCCAGCGCTGCGAGTCGTGCCAGAAGTTCAAAACCGCCCAGACGAAAGCGGCAGGCAAAATGGTAACCCGCATAACGAGCGAACCGTTTGACGTTTTATGCGCAGACTTTGTCGGCCCACTACCCCGGTCGAAACACGGAAACACCATGCTCCTCGTTTTTCATGACGTCTTTTCTAAATGGGTGGAGTTGATCCCGTTACGTAAAGCTACCGCCGCCCAAGTTCAGAAGGCATTCCGGGAACGGATACTGGGCCGAGTCGGCATCCCTCGGAAGTTCGTCTGCGATAACGGTACTCAATTTACCAGCCTCTTGAAAGAGTACTTCCACACGATAGGGGTAGAGATCCAATATACTGCTCCATACTGTCCACAGGAGAACCCTACCGAGAGGACGAGTCGGACGGTCAAGACGATGATAGCCCAACTCACGGGCTATTACCGGAAATAGCGCTCGCCATTAACGCAAGTGTATCGGACTCTACGGGATATAGTCCCGCCTTCCTGACACAAGGACGTGTTATACGACGCGGTCACCCCTGGATCGGCGGTGATATCTAAGGACCCCGCAGAAAAAGGGCTCCAACTCAGAGGAATCTTCGATATTGTCAGATCCAACTTCCAACGTGCTTCCCAAGAGAAAGCACGCCATTACAACCTTCGACGCCGTGAGTGGAGACCGAAGCTCGGTGACAAGGTGTGGCTACGCCAACATTCTCTCTCGAAGGCGGCCGAAGGTTTCGCCGCCAAATTGGCCCCCAAGTATGACGGTCCCTACACCGTAACGAGGTTCATATCCCCTAACCTGGTCCGCCCAGGGGCGTCATCAACATCAGTCAGTTGAAACCCTATTACTCTGAAGACTTTGGGAATGCAGCCACGGAAGAAGACGACGGGGCTGCCTTGGGAGGCGACACGAGAGGTTAAGCACGGTAGAGGCTCGCGTGGTAATTTCTAAGTTGAATTGTACTTACACACAATGTTATTATCTAAGTACTCTAAGTCGAGGTTTCACTGCACCGATAGGTAGGGAGCTTGAGCAATAAGGGTCTTGTATCTATAAGTTTAGTCTCCGCTTTCAGATGGATGAAGTCATCGAGTTGTCGGATAGTTCGGACGATACCGAGGTTTTTCATCACGACCTTTCGGATCGGGACGAGTGGGTCGCGGAAGGGTACAGCGGAGGGGATTCGGAGGCATCGGAAGACGGAGAGGGAGAGGTCGCAGTGGACCAGTTAATCAACGATAGCCAAGGTGAAGAAGACGTACCCGACGGCGCCGAGTCTTCCGACGACCAGGAGTCTGGGGTTACGGGTGGACCTCGGTTTGCGGGCATGTGGAGCCCTAAACCCGGCGAGACACGACGACCCGCTCGACCTTCGACGACGTATACCGTCAAGGATGATCTCAGCAACGCGAGCGACAGCGACGAACGCGACGAGCCTCGAGATTACTCGTGGGGTCGCCGTTCGCAGGGGCCACGGTATCACGCACCGCAAGAAGACGACGAGCAGCCGTGGTCCAGGCGAGATCCTCGAGGCGGTCACCCGAGGTACGCAGAGAACCCGGAGGCAGCAAAGACCGATACGGCAGACTCGACCCCAATGGACGAGACCGAGGAGGACGACGTGGCGGGCCAATCGACGTCACACCGGCGCCAATCACCGATCTGCGCCCCGCCAGACGAGCCGCTGGCCGAATGGGAAAACGGAGTCCTCGATCAGGTATTGACCGAAATCCAGGGGACCGGTTGGGACGGGTCGTTCATGGAGGAGTTGACCTCACCCACATCGACCGTGACGGTACCTCTGGACGAGTTAGCCCAGTTACCAGAAGGCTGGACCGGGCCGGGCGAAGTGCGACAACTGCCGGCATCGGCCATTAGTCTGATCGCTGAGAGGGCGGCCGGACAAGCCGGACGAGGACACCGTGTTCGCTTCGCCGTTAAAGGGACGGATTGGCACTATGTCGTCACTGTAAAGAGCGACGGACGGCTCATCATCAGCCCCCGGTAGGAAAGGGGGGGGTGTGACGATCCTGCCCGAAGGCTAGACCGTCACAATATATAGATATAAGTAATAATTAACTAAGCTTGCCATTGTTATTATTAGTACGTAAGTGATATGAAATGAAGGATTATGATTTAGTAAGTGGAAAGCGAACATACGGATTTTTGGGGTGCAAAACCAAAATAGGTCAAGTTTGGTTCCGCACCATCCGCCCGAGGTGGCAACCATAGGGAAAAATACTAGAAAATAGAGAAATTGCCAAACCGATCTGGCAAGGCAAAGGGAAGAAGGATGAAATGGGCACACGGCGATTTCCGGTCTCTCTCGTCTCGGGCATCGAAAGATGGACGGTTGCGCACGCGGAAAAGAAAAGGCAAGAAAACACGCGGAGAAAAAAAAGCCCGGTCGGTAGGAAGTAAGGTTAGTGAATCAGTGTAATCGGCGCAGTGATTATAGGCAATTGAACGCTCACTCAGTGCCCGACGCGTACCCCGTCCCCAGGATCAACCACATCTTGGAAAAACTACGTCAAGCCCGATACATTTCGACGTTGGACTTAAAGCACGGTTATTGGCAAATACCCATGGCCAAGGATAGCCGTCAGTTCACGGCCTTCACCGTTCCGGGCAGAGGCCTATACCAGTGGAAGGTCATGCCCTTCGGGCTGCACTCGGCCAGCGCAACCAGCGTGCCTTGGACAGCGTGATTGGTGCGGACATGGAGCCGTTCGCCTTCGCCTATTTGGACGATATCATCGTTATAGCCGCCACGGAGGAACAACATTTGGCCAATCTGGGCGAAGTCTTCCGTGGGCTACGGAGGGCGAACCTGTGGCCACGTGATTAGCGCCGAAGGAGTCCAGACTGACCCGGAGAAAGTGACGGCCATTACCAACATTAAGTCCCCTACATGCCTCAAGGAGCTCCGACAGTGGCTAGGCATGGCCTCTTGGTATCGCCGGTTCGTCCCTAACTTCGCAACCAATGACTACCCTGTTGAAGAAAGGACGGAAGTGGGTATGGGGTCCCGAGCAACAGAACGCGCTAGAAGAGGTAAAAAGAAGATTGACCACCGCCCCCGTGTTAGGGTGTCCCGATTTCGACAAGACGTTTGTGTTGCACACTGACGCTAGCGACGTGGGGCTAGGAGCGGTCTTGTCGCAAGATATCGAGGGCCAGGAGAGAGTCATCGCGTACGCCAGCCGTCGACTCACAGCCACGGAGGGCAATTACACGACGACGGAGAAAGAGTGTCTGGCCATCATATGGGCTATAAGAAAAATGCGGTGCTACTTGGAAGGGTATCGGTTCGAGGTGGTTACCGACCACCTAGCCCTCAAATGGTTGAACTCCATCGAAAGTCCCTCCGGTCGGGTAGCAAGATGGGCGCTGGAGTTGCAACAGTTCCAGTTCGACGTGCGGTACCGTCGAGGCAAATTGAACGTGGTAGCGGACGCGTTGTCCCGACAACCCTGTGGAGTCTTGCAACAGATGGCCGAAGTGGACACACCCTGTAAATGGATCCAAGGTATGCGAGTTAAGATAAAAGAATACCCCGAGAAGTTCTCAGACTACATGATGGAAGATGGGCAGCTATACCGGAATTTGGGACACAGAGCTGATGACGTGGACTACTTCCCGTGGAAACTGTGTGTCCCTAGTTCAAATAGAGTCCGAGTCCTCCAAGAATTCCACGACGCGCCCACGGCTGGACATCTGGGCGTCCGAAAACCCGTTTTTCGACTATCTCAGAGGTATTTCTGGCCCGGACTGTTTAGGGACGCGAAGCGTTATATCCAGCGCTGCGAGTCGTGCCAGAAGTTCAAAACCGCCCAGACGAAAGCGGCAGGCAAAATGGTAACCCGCATAACGAGCGAACCGTTTGACGTTTTATGCGCAGACTTTGTCGGCCCACTACCCCGGTCGAAACACGGAAACACCATGCTCCTCGTATTTCATGACGTCTTTTCTAAATGGGTGGAGTTGATCCCGTTACGGAAAGCTACCGCCGCCCAAGTTCAGAAGGCATTCCGGGAACGGATACTGGGCCGAGTCGGCATCCCTCGGAAGTTCGTCTGCGATAACGGTACTCAATTTACCAGCCTCTTGAAAGAGTACTTCCACACGATAGGGGTAGAGATCCAATATACTGCTCCATACTGTCCACAGGAGAACCCTACCGAGAGGACGAATCGGACGGTCAAGACGATGATAGCCCAACTCACGGGCTATTATCGGAAATAGCGCTCGCCATTAACGCAAGTGTATCGGACTCTACGGGATATAGTCCCGCCTTCCTGACATGAGCCCAGACTCCCTACTATGTTATACGACGCGGTCACCCCTGGATCGGCGGTGATATCTAAGGACCCCGCAGAAAAAGGGCTCCAACTCAGAGGAATCTTCGATATTGTCAGATCCAACTTCCAACGTGCTTCCCAAGAGCAAGCACGCCATTACAACCTTCGACGCCGTGAGTGGAGACCGAAGCTCGGTGACAAGGTGTGGCTACGCCAACATTCTCTCTCGAAGGCGGCCGAAGGTTTCGCCGCCAAATTGGCCCCCAAGTATGACGGTCCCTACACCGTAACGAGGTTCATATCCCCTAACCTGGTCCGCCCAGGGGCGTCATCAACATCAGTCAGCTGAAACCCTATTACTCTGAGGACTTTGGGAATGCAGCCACGGAAGAAGACGACGGGGCTGCCTTGGGAGGCGACACGAGAGGTTAAGCACGGTAGAGGCTCGCGTGGTAATTTCTAAGTTGAATTGTACTTACACACAATGTTATTATCTAAGTACTCTAAGTCGAGGTTTCACTGCACCGATAGGTAGGGAGCTTGAGCAATAAGGGTCTTGTATCTATAAGTTTAGTCTCCGCTTTCAGATGGATGAAGTCATCGAGTTGTCGGATAGTTCGGACGATACCGAGGTTTTTCATCACGACCTTTCGGATCGGGACGAGTGGGTCGCGGAAGGGTACAGCGGAGGGGATTCGGAGGCATCGGAAGACGGAGAGGGAGAGGTCGCAGTGGACCAGTTAATCAACGATAGCCAAGGTGAAGAAGACGTACCCGACGGCGCCGAGTCTTCCGACGACCAGGAGTCTGGGGTTACGGGTGGACCTCGGTTTGCGGGCATGTGGAGCCCTAAACCCGGCGAGACACGACGACCCGCTCGACCTTCGACGACGTATACCGTCAAGGATGATCTCAGCAACGCGAGCGACAGCGACGAACGCGACGAGCCTCGAGATTACTCGTGGGGTCGCCGTTCGCAGGGGCCACGGTATCACGCACCGCAAGAAGACGACGAGCAGCCGTGGACCAGGCGAGATCCTCGAGGCGGTCACCCGAGGTACGCAGAGAACCCGGAGGCAGCAAAGACCGATACGGCAGACTCGACCCCAATGGACGAGACCGAGGAGGACGACGTGGCGGGCCAATCGACGTCACACCGGCGCCAATCACCGATCTGCGCCCCGCCAGACGAGCCGCTGGCCGAATGGGAGGACGGAGTCCTCGATCAGGTATTGACCGAAATCCAGGGGACCGGTTGGGACGGGTCGTTCATGGAGGAGTTGACCTCACCCACATCGACCGTGACGGTACCTCTGGACGAGTTAGCCCCGTTACCAGAAGGCTGGACCGGGCCGGGCGAAGTGCGACAACTGCCGGCATCGGCCATTAGTCTGATCGCTGAGAGGGCGGCCGGACAAGCCGGACGAGGACACCGTGTTCGCTTCGCCGTTAAAGGGACGGATTGGCACTATGTCGTCACTGTAAAGAGCGACGGACGGCTCATCATCAGCCCCCGGTAGGAAAGGGGGGGGGGGTGTGACGATCCTGCCCGAAGGCTAGACCGTCACAATATATAGATATATGTAATAATTAACTAAGTTTGCCATTGTTATTATTAGTACGTAAGTGATATGAAATGAAGGATTATGATTTAGTAAGTGGAAAGCGAACATATGGATTTTTGGGGTGCAAAACCAAAATAGGTCAAGTTTGGTTCCGCACCATCCGCCCGAGGTGGCAACCATAAGGAAAAATACTAGAAAATAGAGAAATTGCCAAACCGATCTGGCAAGGCAAAGGGAAGAAGGATGAAATGGGCACACGGCGATCTCCGGTCTCTCTCGTCTCGGGCATCGAAAGATGGACGGTTGCGCACGCGGAAAAGAAAAGGCAAGAAAACACGCGGAGAAAAAAAAGCCCGGTCGGTAGGAAGTAAGGTTAGTGAATCAGTGTAATCGGCGCAGTGATTATAGGCAATTGAACGCTCACTCAGTGCCCGACGCGTACCCCGTCCCCAGGATCAACCACATCTTGGAAAAACTACGTCAAGCCCGATACATTTCGACGTTGGACTTAAAGCACGGTTATTGGCAAATACCCATGGCCAAGGATAGCCGTCAGTTCACGGCCTTCACCGTTCCGGGCAGAGGCCTATACCAGTGGAAGGTCATGCCCTTCGGGCTGCACTCGGCCAGCGCAACCTTCCAGCGTGCCTTGGACAGCGTGATTGGTGCGGACATGGAGCCGTTCGCCTTCGCCTATTTGGACGATATCATCGTTATAGCCGCCACGGAGGAACAACATTTGGCCAATCTGGGCGAAGTCTTCCGTAGGCTACGGAGGGCGAACCCGTGGCCACGTGATTAGCGCCGAAGGAGTCCAGACTGACCCGGAGAAAGTGACGGCCATTACCAACATTAAGTCCCCTACATGCCTCAAGGAGCTCCGACAGTGGCTAGGCATGGCCTCTTGGTATCGCCGGTTCGTCCCTAACTTCGCAACCAATGACTACCCTGTTGAAGAAAGGACGGAAGTGGGTATGGGGTCCCGAGCAACAGAACGCGCTAGAAGAGGTAAAAAGAAGATTGACCACCGCCCCCGTGTTAGGGTGTCCCGATTTCGACAAGACGTTTGTGTTGCACACTGACGCTAGCGACGTGGGGCTAGGAGCGGTCTTGTCGCAAGATATCGAGGGCCAGGAGAGAGTCATCGCGTACGCCAGCCGTCGACTCACAGCCACGGAGGGCAATTACACGACGACGGAGAAAGAGTGTCTGGCCATCATATGGGCTATCAGAAAAATGCGGTGCTACTTGGAAGGGTATCGGTTCGAGGTGGTTACCGACCACCTAGCCCTCAAATGGTTGAACTCCATCGAAAGTCCCTCCGGTCGGGTAGCAAGATGGGCGCTGGAGTTGCAACAGTTCCAGTTCGACGTGCGGTACCGTCGAGGCAAATTGAACGTGGTAGCGGACGCGTTGTCCCGACAACCCTGTGGACTCTTGCAACAGATGGCCGAAGTGGACACACCCTGTAAATGGATCCAAGGTATGCGAGTTAAGATAAAAGAATACCCCGAGAAGTTCTCAGACTACATGATGGAAGATGGGCAGCTATACCGGAATTTGGGACACAGAGCTGATGACGTGGACTACTTCCCGTGGAAACTGTGTGTCCCTAGTTCAAATAGAGTCCGAGTCCTCCAAGAATTCCACGACGCGCCCACGGCTGGACATCTGGGCGTCCGAAAACCCGTTTTTCGACTATCTCAGTGGTATTTCTGGCCCGGCATGTTTAGGGACGCGAAGCGTTATATCCAGCGCTGCGAGTCGTGCCAGAAGTTCAAAACCGCCCAGACGAAAGCGGCAGGCAAAATGGTAACCCGCATAACGAGCGAACCGTTTGACGTTTTATGCGCAGACTTTGTCGGCCCACTACCCCGGTCGAAACACGGAAACACCATGCTCCTCGTATTTCATGACGTCTTTTCTAAATGGGTGGAGTTGATCCCGTTACGGAAAGCTACCGCCGCCCAAGTTCAGAAGGCATTGCGGGAACGGATACTGGGCCGAGTCGGCATCCCTCGGAAGTTCGTCTGCGATAACGGTACTCAATTTACCAGCCTCTTGAAAAAGTACTTCCACACGATAGGGGTAGAGATCCAATATACTGCTCCATACTGTCCACAGGAGAACCCTACCGAGAGGACGAATCGGACGGTCAAGACGATGATAGCCCAACTCACCGAACGAGACCAAAGTTCTTGGGACGGGCTATTACCGGAAATAGCGCTCGCCATTAACGCAAGTGTATCGGACTCTACGGGATATAGTCCCGCCTTCCTGACACAAGGACGTGAGCCCAGACTCCCTACTATGTTATACGACGCGGTCACCCCTGGATCGGCGGTGATATCTCCGGACCCCGCAGAAAAAGGGCTCCAACTCAGAGGAATCTTCGATATTGTCAGATCCAACCTCCAACGTGCTTCCCAAGAGCAAGCATGCCATTACAACCTTCGACGCCGTGAGTGGAGACCGAAGCTCGATGACAAGGTGTGGCTACGCCAACATTCTCTCTCGAAGGCGGCCGAAGGTTTCGCCGCCAAATTGGCCCCCAAGTATGACGGTCCCTACACCGTAACGAGGTTCATATCCCCTAACCTGGTCCGCCCAGGGGCGTCATCAACATCAGTCAGCTGAAACCCTATTACTCTGAGGACTTTGGGAATGCAGCCACGGAAGAAGACGACGGGGCTGCCTTGGGAGGCGACACGAGAGGTTAAGCACGGTAGAGGCTCGCGTGGTAATTTCTAAGTTGAATTGTACTTACACACAATGTTATTATCTAAGTACTCTAAGTCGAGGTTTCACTGCACCGATAGGTAGGGAGCTTGAGCAATAAGGGTCTTGTATCTATAAGTTTAGTCTCCGCTTTCAGATGGATGAAGTCATCGAGTTGTCGGATAGTTCGGACGATACCGAGGTTTTTCATCACGACCTTTCAGATCGGGACGAGTGGGTCGCGGAAGGGTACAGCGGAGGGGATTCGGAGGCATCGGAAGACAAAGAGGGAGAGGTCGCAGTGGACCAGTTAAACAACGATAGCCAAGGTGAAGAAGACGTACCCGACGGCGCCGAGTCTTCCGACGACCAGGAGTCTGGGGCTACTGGTGGACCTCGGTTTGCGGGCATGTGGAGCCCTAAACCCGGCGAGACACGACGACCCGCTCGACCTTCGACGACGTATACCGTCAAGGATGATCTCAGCAACGCGAGCGACAGCGAAGACGACGAGCAGCCGTGGACCAGGCGAGATCCTCGAGGCGGTCACCCGAGGTACGCAGAGAACCCGGAGGCAGCAAAGACCGATACGGCAGACTCGACCCCAATGGACGAGACCGAGGAGGACGACGTGGCGGGCCAATCGACGTCACACCGGCGCCAATCACCGATCTGCGCCCCGCCAGACGAGCCGCTGGCCGAATGGGAGGACGGAGTCCTCGATCAGGTATTGACCGAAATCCAGGGGACCGGTTGGGACGGGTCGTTCATGGAGGAGTTGACCTCACCCACATCGACCGTGACGGTACCTCTGGACGAGTTAGCCCCGTTACCAGAAGGCTGGACCGGGCCGGGCGAAGTGCGACAACTGCCGGCATCGGCCATTAGTCTAATCGCTGAGAGGGCGGCCGGACAAGCCGGACGAGGACACCGTGTTCGCTTCGCCGTTAAAGGGACGGATTGGCACTATGTCGTCACTGTAAAGAGCGACGGACGGCTCATCATCAGCCCCCCGTAGGAAAGGGGGGGGTGTGACGATCCTGCCCGAAGGCTAGACCGTCACAATATATAGATATATGTAATAATTAACTAAGTTTGCCATTGTTATTATTAGTACGTAAGTGATATGAAATGAAGGATTATGATTTAGTAAGTGGAAAGCGAACATATGGATTTTTGGGGTGCAAAACCAAAATAGGTCAAGTTTGGTTCCGCACCATCCGCCCGAGGTGGCAACCATAGGGAAAAATACTAGAAAATAGAGAAATTGCCAAACCGATCTGGCAAGGCAAAGGGAAGAAGGATGAAATGGGCACACGGCGATTTCCGGTCTCTCTCGTCTCGGGCATCGAAAGATGGACGGTTGCGCACGCGGAAAAGAAAAGGCATGAAAACACGCGGAGAAAAAAAAGCCCGGTCGGTAGGAAGTAAGGTTAGTGAATCAGTGTAATCGGCGCAGTGATTATAGGCAATTGAACGCTCACTCAGTGCCCGACGCGTACCCCGTCCCCAGGATCAACCACATCTTGGAAAAACTACGTCAAGCCCGATACATTTCGACGTTGGACTTAAAGCACGGTTATTGGCAAATACCCATGGCCAAGGATAGCCGTCAGTTCACGGCCTTCACCGTTCCGGGCAGAGGCCTATACCAGTGGAAGGTCATGCCCTTCGGGCTGCACTCGGCCAGCGCAACCTTCCAGCGTGCCTTGGACAGCGTGATTGGTGCGGACATTGAGCCGTTCGCCTTCGCCTATTTGGACGATATCATCGTTATAGCCGCCACGGAGGAACAACATTTGGCCAATCTGGGCGAAGTCTTCCGTAGGCTACGGAGGGCGAACCTGTGGCCACGTGATTAGCGCCGAAGGAGTCCAGACTGACCCGGAGAAAGTGACGGCCATTACCAACATTAAGTCCCCTACATGCCTCAAGGAGCTCCGACAGTGGCTAGGCATGGCCTCTTGGTGTCGCCGGTTCGTCCCTAACTTCGCAACCGTGGTACAACCAATGACTACCCTGTTGAAGAAAGGACGGAAGTGGGCATGGGGTCCCGAGCAACAGAACGCGCTAGAAGAGGTAAAAAGAAGATTGACCACCGCCCCCGTGTTAGGGTGTCCCGATTTCGACAAGACGTTTGTGTTGCACACTGACGCTAGCGACGTGGGGCTAGGAGCGGTCTTGTCGCAAGATATCGAGGGCCAGGAGAGAGTCATCGCGTACGCCAGCCGTCGACTCACAGCCACGGAGGGCAATTACACGACGACGGAGAAAGAGTGTCTGGCCATCATATGGGCTATCAGAAAAATGCGGTGCTACTTGGAAGGGTATCGGTTCGAGGTGGTTACCGACCACCTAGCCCTCAAATGGTTGAACTCCATCGAAAGTCCCTCCGGTCGGGTAGCAAGATGGGCGCTGGAGTTGCAACAGTTCCAGTTTGACGTGCGGTACCGTCGAGGCAAATTGAACGTGGTAGCGGACGCGTTGTCCCGACAACCCTGTGGAGTCTTGCAACAGATGGCCGAAGTGGACACACCCTGTAAATGGATCCAAGGTATGCGAGTTAAGATAAAAGAATACCCCGAGAAGTTCTCAAACTACATGATGGAAGATGGGCAGCTATACCGGAATTTGGGACACAGAGCTGATGACGTGGACTACTTCCCGTGGAAACTGTGTGTCCCTAGTTCAAATAGAGTCCGAGTCCGCCAAGAATTCCACGACGCGCCCACGGCTGGACATCTGGGCGTCCGAAAAACCGTTTTTCGACTATCTCAGAGGTATTTCTGGCCCGGCATGTTTAGGGACGCGAAGCGTTACATCCAGCGCTGCGAGTCGTGCCAGAAGTTCAAAACCGCCCAGACGAAAGCGGCAGGCAAAATGTTAACCCGCATAACGAGCGAACCGTTTGACGTTTTATGCGCAGACTTTTTCGGCCCACTACCCCGATCGAGACACGGAAACACCATGCTCCTCGTAATTCATGACGTCTTTTCTAAATGGGTGGAGTTGATCCCGTTACGGAAAGCTACCGCCGCCCATGTTCAGAAGGCATTCCGGGAACGGATACTCGGCAGAGTCGGCATGCCTCGGAAGTTCGTCTGCGATAACGGTACTCAATTTACCAGCCTCTTGAAAGAGTACTTCCACACGATAGGGGTAGAGATCCAATATACTGCTCCATACTGTCCACAGGAGAACCCTACCGAGAGGACGAATCGGACGGTCAAGACGATGATAGCCCAACTCACCGAACGAGACCAAAGTTCTTGGGACGGGCTATTACCGGAAATAGCGCTCGCCATTAACGCAAGTGTATCGGACTCTACGGGATATAGTCCCGCCTTCGTGACACAAGGACGTGAGCCCAGACTCCCTACTATGTTATACGACGCGGTCACCCCTGGATCGGCGGTGATATCTAAGGACCCCGCAGAAAAAGGGCTCCAACTCAGAGGAATCTTCGATATTGTCAGATCCAACCTCCAACGTGGTTCCCAAGAGCCACGGAAGAAGACGACGGGGCTGCCTTGGGAGGCGACACGAGAGGTTAAGCACGGTAGAGGCTCGCGTGGTAATTTCTAAGTTGAATTGTACTTACACACAATGTTATTATCTAAGTACTCTAAGTCGAGGTTTCACTGCACCGATAGGTAGGGAGCAATAAGGGTCTTGTACCTATAAGTTTAGTCTCCGCTTTCAGATGGATGAAGTCATCGAGTTGTCGGATAGTTCGGACGATACCGAGGTTTTTCATCACGACCTTTCGGATCGGGACGAGTGGGTCGCGGAAGGGTACAGCGGAGGGGATTCGGAGGCATCGGAAGACAAAGAGGGAGAGGTCGCAGTGGACCAGTTAATCAACGATAGCCAAGGTGAAGAAGACGTACCCGACGGCGCCGAGTCTTCCGACGACCAGGAGTCTGGGGCTACGGGTGGACCTCGGTTTGCGGGCATGTGGAGCCCTAAACCCGTCGAGACACGACGACCCGCTCGACCTTCGACGACGTATACCGTCAAGGATGATCTCAGCAACGCGAGCGACAGCGACGAACGCGGCGAGCCTCGAGATTACTCGTGGGGTCGCCGTTCGCAGGGGCCACGGTATCACGCACCGCAAGAAGACGACGAGCAGCCGTGGACCAGGCGAGATCCTCGAGGCGGTCACCCGAGGTACGCAGAGAACCCGGAGGCAGCAAAGACCGATACGGCAGACTCGACCCCAATGGACGAGACCGAGGAGGACGACGTGGCGGGCCAATCGACGTCACACCGGCGCCAATCACCGATCTGCGCCCCGCCAGACGAGCCGCTGGCCGAATGGGAGGACGGAGTCCTCGATCAGGTATTGACCGAAATCCAGGGGACCGGTTGGGACGGGTCGTTCATGGAGGAGTTGACCTCACCCACATCGACCGTGACGGTACCTCTGGACGAGTTAGCCCCGTTACCAGAAGGCTGGACCGGGCCGGGCGAAGTGCGACAACTCCCGGCATCGGCCATTAGTCTGATCGCTAAGAGGGCGGCCGGACAAGCCGGACGAGGACACCGTGTTCGCTTCGCCGTTAAAGGGACGGATTGCCACTATGTCGTCACTGTAAAGAGCGACGGACGGCTCATCATCAGCCCCCGGTAGGAAAGGGGGGGGTGTGACGATCCTGCCCGAAGGCTAGACCGTCACAATATATAGATATATGTAATAATTAACTAAGTTTGCCATTGTTATTATTAGTACGTAAGTGATATGAAATGAAGGATTATGATTTAGTAAGTGGAAAGCGAACATATGGATTTTTGGGGTGCAAAACCAAAATAGGTCAAGTTTGGTTCCGCACCATCCGCCCGAGGTGGCAACCATAGGGAAAAATACTAGAAAATAGAGAAATTGCCAAACCGATCTGGCAAGGCAAAGGGAAGAAGGATGAAATGGGCACACGGCGATTTCCGGTCTCTCTCGTCTCGGGCATCGAAAGATGGACGGTTGCGCACGCGGAAAAGAAAAGGCAAGAAAACACGCGGAGAAAAAAAAGCCCGGTCGGTAGGAAGTAAGGTTAGTGAATCAGTGTAATCGGCGCAGTGATTATAGGCAATTGAACGCTCACTCAGTGCCCGACGCGTACCCCGTCCCCAGGATCAACCACATCTTGGAAAAACTACGTCAAGCCCGATACATTTCGACGTTGGACTTAAAGCACGGTTATTGGCAAATACCCATGGCCAAGGATAGCCGTCAGTTCACGGCCTTCACCGTTCCGGGCAGAGGCCTATACCAGTGGAAGGTCATGCCCTTCGGGCTGCACTCGGCCAGCGCAACCTTCCAGCGTGCCTTGGACAGCGTGATTGGTGCGGACATGGAGCCGTTCGCCCTCGCCTATTTGGACGATATCATCGTTATAGCCGCCACGGAGGAACAACATTTGGCCAATCTGGGCGAAGTCTTCCGTAGGCTACGGAGGGCGAACCTGTGGCCACGTGATTAGCGCCGAAGGAGTCCAGACTGACCCGGAGAAAGTGACGGCCATTACCAACATTAAGTCCCCTACATGCCTCAAGGAGCTCCGACAGTGGCTAGGCCTCTTGGTATCGCCGGTTCGTCCCTAACTTCGCAACCAATGACTACCCTGTTGAAGAAAGGACGGAAGTGGGTATGGGGTCCCGAGCAACAGAACGCGCTAGAAGAGGTAAAAAGAAGATTGACCACCGCCCCCGTGTTAGGGTGTCCCGATTTCGACAAGACGTTTGTGTTGCACACTGACGCTAGCGACGTGGGGCTAGGAGCGGTCTTGTCGCAAGATATCGAGGGCCAGGAGAGAGTCATCGCGTACGCCAGCCGTCGACTCACAGCCACGGAGGGCAATTACACGACGACGGAGAAAGAGTGTCTGGCCATCATATGGGCTATCAGAAAAATGCGGTGCTACTTGGAAGGGTATCGGTTCGAGGTGGTTACCGACCACCTAGCCCTCAAATGGTTGAACTCCATCGAAAGTCCCTCCGGTCGGGTAGCAAGATGGGCGCTGGAGTTGCAACAGTTCCAGTTCGACGTGCGGTACCGTCGAGGCAAATTGAACGTGGTAGCGGACGCGTTGTCCCGACAACCCTGTGGACTCTTGCAACAGATGGCCGAAGTGGACACACCCTGTAAATGGATCCAAGGTATGCGAGTTAAGATAAAAGAATACCCCGAGAAGTTCTCAGACTACATGATGGAAGATGGGCAGCTATACCGGAATTTGGGACACAGAGCTGATGACGTGGACTACTTCCCGTGGAAACTGTGTGTCCCTAGTTCAAATAGAGTCCGAGTCCTCCAAGAATTCCACGACGCGCCCACGGCTGGACATCTGGGCGTCCGAAAACCCGTTTTTCGACTATCTCAGTGGTATTTCTGGCCCGGCATGTTTAGGGACGCGAAGCGTTATATCCAGCGCTGCGAGTCGTGCCAGAAGTTCAAAACCGCCCAGACGAAAGCGGCAGGCAAAATGGTAACCCGCATAACGAGCGAACCGTTTGACGTTTTATGCGCAGACTTTGTCGGCCCACTACCCCGGTCGAAACACGGAAACACCATGCTCCTCGTATTTCATGACGTCTTTTCTAAATGGGTGGAGTTGATCCCGTTACGGAAAGCTACCGCCGCCCAAGTTCAGAAGGCATTGCGGGAACGGATACTGGGCCGAGTCGGCATCCCTCGGAAGTTCGTCTGCGATAACGGTACTCAATTTACCAGCCTCTTGAAAAAGTACTTCCACACGATAGGGGTAGAGATCCAATATACTGCTCCATACTGTCCACAGGAGAACCCTACCGAGAGGACGAATCGGACGGTCAAGACGATGATAGCCCAACTCACCGAACGAGACCAAAGTTCTTGGGACGGGCTATTACCGGAAATAGCGCTCGCCATTAACGCAAGTGTATCGGACTCTACGGGATATAGTCCCGCCTTCCTGACACAAGGACGTGAGCCCAGACTCCCTACTATGTTATACGACGCGGTCACCCCTGGATCGGCGGTGATATCTCCGGACCCCGCAGAAAAAGGGCTCCAACTCAGAGGAATCTTCGATATTGTCAGATCCAACCTCCAACGTGCTTCCCAAGAGCAAGCATGCCATTACAACCTTCGACGCCGTGAGTGGAGACCGAAGCTCGATGACAAGGTGTGGCTACGCCAACATTCTCTCTCGAAGGCGGCCGAAGGTTTCGCCGCCAAATTGGCCCCCAAGTATGACGGTCCCTACACCGTAACGAGGTTCATATCCCCTAACCTGGTCCGCCCAGGGGCGTCATCAACATCAGTCAGCTGAAACCCTATTACTCTGAGGACTTTGGGAATGCAGCCACGGAAGAAGACGACGGGGCTGCCTTGGGAGGCGACACGAGAGGTTAAGCACGGTAGAGGCTCGCGTGGTAATTTCTAAGTTGAATTGTACTTACACACAATGTTATTATCTAAGTACTCTAAGTCGAGGTTTCACTGCACCGATAGGTAGGGAGCTTGAGCAATAAGGGTCTTGTATCTATAAGTTTAGTCTCCGCTTTCAGATGGATGAAGTCATCGAGTTGTCGGATAGTTCGGACGATACCGAGGTTTTTCATCACGACCTTTCAGATCGGGACGAGTGGGTCGCGGAAGGGTACAGCGGAGGGGATTCGGAGGCATCGGAAGACAAAGAGGGAGAGGTCGCAGTGGACCAGTTAAACAACGATAGCCAAGGTGAAGAAGACGTACCCGACGGCGCCGAGTCTTCCGACGACCAGGAGTCTGGGGCTACTGGTGGACCTCGGTTTGCGGGCATGTGGAGCCCTAAACCCGGCGAGACACGACGACCCGCTCGACCTTCGACGACGTATACCGTCAAGGATGATCTCAGCAACGCGAGCGACAGCGAAGACGACGAGCAGCCGTGGACCAGGCGAGATCCTCGAGGCGGTCACCCGAGGTACGCAGAGAACCCGGAGGCAGCAAAGACCGATACGGCAGACTCGACCCCAATGGACGAGACCGAGGAGGACGACGTGGCGGGCCAATCGACGTCACACCGGCGCCAATCACCGATCTGTGCCCCGCCAGACGAGCCGCTGGCCGAATGGGAGGACGGAGTCCTCGATCAGGTATTGACCGAAATCCAGGGGACCGGTTGGGACGGGTCGTTCATGGAGGAGTTGACCTCACCCACATCGACCGTGACGGTACCTCTGGACGAGTTAGCCCCGTTACCAGAAGGCTGGACCGGGCCGGGCGAAGTGCGACAACTGCCGGCATCGGCCATTAGTCTGATCGCTGAGAGGGCGGCCGGACAAGCCGGACGAGGACACCGTGTTCGCTTCGCCGTTAAAGGGACGGATTGGCACTATGTCGTCACTGTAAAGAGCGACGGACGGCTCATCATCAGCCCCCGGTAGGAAAGGGGGGGGTGTGACGATCCTGCCCGAAGGCTAGACCGTCACAATATATAGATATATGTAATAATTAACTAAGTTTGCCATTGTTATTATTAGTACGTAAGTGATATGAAATGAAGGATTATGATTTAGTAAGTGGAAAGCGAACATATGGATTTTTGGGGTGCAAAACCAAAATAGGTCAAGTTTGGTTCCGCACCATCCGCCCGAGGTGGCAACCATAGGGAAAAATACTAGAAAATAGAGAAATTGCCAAACCGATCTGGCAAGGCAAAGGGAAGAAGGATGAAATGGGCACACGGCGATTTCCGGTCTCTCTCGTCTCGGGCATCGAAAGATGGACGGTTGCGCACGCGGAAAAGAAAAGGCAAGAAAACACGCGGAGAAAAAAAAGCCCGGTCGGTAGGAAGTAAGGTTAGTGAATCAGTGTAATCGGCGCAGTGATTATAGGCAATTGAACGCTCACTCAGTGCCCGACGCGTACCCCGTCCCCAGGATCAACCACATCTTGGAAAAACTACGTCAAGCCCGATACATTTCGACGTTGGACTTAAAGCACGGTTATTGGCAAATACCCATGGCCAAGGATAGCCGTCAGTTCACGGCCTTCACCGTTCCGGGCAGAGGCCTATACCAGTGGAAGGTCATGCCCTTCGGGCTGCACTCGGCCAGCGCAACCTTCCAGCGTGCCTTGGACAGCGTGATTGGTGCGGACATGGAGCCGTTCGCCCTCGCCTATTTGGACGATATCATCGTTATAGCCGCCACGGAGGAACAACATTTGGCCAATCTGGGCGAAGTCTTCCGTAGGCTACGGAGGGCGAACCCGTGGCCCCGTGATTAGCGCCGAAGGAGTCCAGACTGACCCGGAGAAAGTGACGGCCATTACCAACATTAAGTCCCCTACATGCCTCAAGGAGCTCCGACAGTGGCTAGGCCTCTTGGTATCGCCGGTTCGTCCCTAACTTCGCAACCAATGACTACCCTGTTGAAGAAAGGACGGAAGTGGGTATGGGGTCCCGAGCAACAGAACGCGCTAGAAGAGGTAAAAAGAAGATTGACCACCGCCCCCGTGTTAGGGTGTCCCGATTTCGACAAGACGTTTGTGTTGCACACTGACGCTAGCGACGTGGGGCTAGGAGCGGTCTTGTCGCAAGATATCGAGGGCCAGGAGAGAGTCATCGCGTACGCCAGCCGTCGACTCACAGCCACGGAGGGCAATTACACGACGACGGAGAAAGAGTGTCTGGCCATCATATGGGCTATCAGAAAAATGCGGTGCTACTTGGAAGGGTATCGGTTCGAGGTGGTTACCGACCACCTAGCCCTCAAATGGTTGAACTCCATCGAAAGTCCCTCCGGTCGGGTAGCAAGATGGGCGCTGGAGTTGCAACAGTTCCAGTTCGACGTGCGGTACCGTCGAGGCAAATTGAACGTGGTAGCGGACGCGTTGTCCCGACAACCCTGTGGAGTCTTGCAACAGATGGCCGAAGTGGACACACCCTGTAAATGGATCCAAGGTATGCGAGTTAAGATAAAAGAATACCCCGAGAAGTTCTCAGACTACATGATGGAAGATGGGACACAGAGCTGATGACGTGGACTACTTCCCGTGGAAACTGTGTGTCCCTAGTTCAAATACAGTCCGAGTCCTCCAAGAATTCCACGACGCGCCCACGGCTGGACATCTGGGCGTCCGAAAACCCGTTTTTCGACTATCTCAGAGGTATTTCTGGCCCGGACTGTTTAGGGACGCGAAGCGTTATATCCAGCGCTGCGAGTCGTGCCAGAAGTTCAAAACCGCCCAGACGAAAGCGGCAGGCAAAATGGTAACCCGCATAACGAGCGAACCGTTTGACGTTTTATGCGCAGACTTTGTCGGCCCACTACCCCGGTCGAAACACGGAAACACCATGCTCCTCGTTTTTCATGACGTCTTTTCTAAATGGGTGGAGTTGATCCCGTTACGTAAAGCTACCGCCGCCCAAGTTCAGAAGGCATTCCGGGAACGGATACTGGGCCGAGTCGGCATCCCTCGGAAGTTCGTCTGCGATAACGGTACTCAATTTACCAGCCTCTTGAAAGAGTACTTCCACACGATAGGGGTAGAGATCCAATATACTGCTCCATACTGTCCACAGGAGAACCCTACCGAGAGGACGAATCGGACGGTCAAGACGATGATAGCCCAACTCACGGGCTATTACCGGAAATAGCGCTCGCCATTAACGCAAGTGTATCGGACTCTACGGGATATAGTCCCGCCTTCCTGACACAAGGACGTGTTATACGACGCGGTCACCCCTGGATCGGCGGTGATATCTAAGGACCCCGCAGAAAAAGGGCTCCAACTCAGAGGAATCTTCGATATTGTCAGATCCAACTTCCAACGTGCTTCCCAAGAGCAAGCACGCCATTACAACCTTCGACGCCGTGAGTGGAGACCGAAGCTCGGTGACAAGGTGTGGCTACGCCAAAATTCTCTCTCGAAGGCGGCCGAAGGTTTCGCCGCCAAATTGGCCCCCAAGTATGACGGTCCCTACACCGTAACGAGGTTCATATCCCCTAACCTGGTCCGCCCAGGGGCGTCATCAACATCAGTCAGTTGAAACCCTATTACTCTGAGGACTTTGGGAATGCAGCCACGGAAGAAGACGACGGGGCTGCCTTGGGAGGCGACACGAGAGGTTAAGCACGGTAGAGGCTCGCGTGGTAATTTCTAAGTTGAATTGTACTTACACACAATGTTATTATCTAAGTACTCTAAGTCGAGGTTTCACTGCACCGATAGGTAGGGAGCTTGAGCAATAAGGGTCTTGTATCTATAAGTTTAGTCTCCGCTTTCAGATGGATGAAGTCATCGAGTTGTCGGATAGTTCGGACGATACCGAGGTTTTTCATCACGACCTTTCGGATCGGGACGAGTGGGTCGCGGAAGGGTACAGCGGAGGGGATTCGGAGGCATCGGAAGACGGAGAGGGAGAGGTCGCAGTGGACCAGTTAATCAACGATAGCCAAGGTGAAGAAGACGTACCCGACGGCGCCGAGTCTTCCGACGACCAGGAGTCTGGGGTTACGGGTGGACCTCGGTTTGCGGGCATGTGGAGCCCTAAACCCGGCGAGACACGACGACCCGCTCGACCTTCGACGACGTATACCGTCAAGGATGATCTCAGCAACGCGAGCGACAGCGACGAACGCGACGAGCCTCGAGATTACTCGTGGGGTCGCCGTTCGCAGGGGCCACGGTATCACGCACCGCAAGAAGACGACGAGCAGCCGTGGTCCAGGCGAGATCCTCGAGGCGGTCACCCGAGGTACGCAGAGAACCCGGAGGCAGCAAAGACCGATACGGCAGACTCGACCCCAATGGACGAGACCGAGGAAGACGACGTGGCGGGCCAATCGACGTCACACCGGCGCCAATCACCGATCTGCGCCCCGCCAGACGAGCCGCTGGCCGAATGGGAGGACGGAGTCCTCGATCAGGTATTGACCGAAATCCAGGGGACCGGTTGGGACGGGTCGTTCATGGAGGAGTTGACCTCACCCACATCGACCGTGACGGTACCTCTGGACGAGTTAGCCCCGTTACCAGAAGGCTGGACCGGGCCGGGCGAAGTGCGACAACTGCCGGCATCGGCCATTAGTCTGATCGCTGAGAGGGCGGCCGGACAAGCCGGACGAGGACACCGTGTTCGCTTCGCCGTTAAAGGGACGGATTGGCACTATGTCGTCACTGTAAAGAGCGACGGACGGCTCATCATCAGCCCCCGGTAGGAAAGGGGGGGGGTGTGACGATCCTGCCCGAAGGCTAGACCGTCACAATATATAGATATAAGTAATAATTAACTAAGCTTGCCATTGTTATTATTAGTACGTAAGTGATATGAAATGAAGGATTATGATTTAGTAAGTGGAAAGCGAACATATGGATTTTTGGGGTGCAAAACCAAAATAGGTCAAGTTTGGTTCCGCACCATCCGCCCGAGGTGGCAACCATAGGGAAAAATACTAGAAAATAGAGAAATTGCCATACCGATCTGGCAAGGCAAAGGGAAGAAGGATGAAATGGGCACACGGCGATTTCCGGTCTCTCTCGTCTCGGGCATCGAAAGATGGACGGTTGCGCACGCGGAAAAGAAAAGGCAAGAAAACACGCGGAGAAAAAAAAGCCCGGTCGGTAGGAAGTAAGGTTAGTGAATCAGTGTAATCGGCGCAGTGATTATAGGCAATTGAACGCTCACTCAGTGCCCGACGCGTACCCCGTCCCCAGGATCAACCACATCTTGGAAAAACTACGTCAAGCCCGATACATTTCGACGTTGGACTTAAAGCACGGTTATTGGCAAATACCCATGGCCAAGGATAGCCGTCAGTTCACGGCCTTCACCGTTCCGGGCAGAGGCCTATACCAGTGGAAGGTCATGCCCTTCGGGCTGCACTCGGCCAGCGCAACCAGCGTGCCTTGGACAGCGTGATTGGTGCGGACATGGAGCCGTTCGCCTTCGCCTATTTGGACGATATCATCGTTATAGCCGCCACGGAGGAACAACATTTGGCCAATCTGGGCGAAGTCTTCCGTAGGCTACGGAGGGCGAACCTGTGGCCACGTGATTAGCGCCGAAGGAGTCCAGACTGACCCGGAGAAAGTGACGGCCATTACCAACATTAAGTCCCCTACATGCCTCAAGGAGCTCCGACAGTGGCTAGGCATGGCCTCTTGGTATCGCCGGTTCGTCCCTAACTTCGCAACCAATGACTACCCTGTTGAAGAAAGGACGGAAGTGGGTATGGGGTCCCGAGCAACAGAACGCGCTAGAAGAGGTAAAAAGAAGATTGACCACCGCCCCCGTGTTAGGGTGTCCCGATTTCGACAAGACGTTTGTGTTGCACACTGACGCTAGCGACGTGGGGCTAGGAGCGGTCTTGTCGCAAGATATCGAGGGCCAGGAGAGAGTCATCGCGTACGCCAGCCGTCGACTCACAGCCACGGAGGGCAATTACACGACGACGGAGAAAGAGTGTCTGGCCATCATATGGGCTATCAGAAAAATGCGGTGCTACTTGGAAGGGTATCGGTTCGAGGTGGTTACCGACCACCTAGCCCTCAAATGGTTGAACTCCATCGAAAGTCCCTCCGGTCGGGTAGCAAGATGGGCGCTGGAGTTGCAACAGTTCCAGTTCGACGTGCGGTACCGTCGAGGCAAATTGAACGTGGTAGCGGACGCGTTGTCTTGACAACCCTGTGGACTCTTGCAACAGATGGCCGAAGTGGACACACCCTGTAAATGGATCCAAGGTATGCGAGTTAAGATAAAAGAATACCCCGAGAAGTTCTCAGACTACATGATGGAAGATGGGACACAGAGCTGATGACGTGGACTACTTCCCGTGGAAACTGTGTGTCCCTAGTTCAAATAGAGTCCGAGTCCTCCAAGAATTCCACGACGCGCCCACGGCTGGACATCTTGGCGTCCGAAAACCCGTTTTTCGACTATCTCAGAGGTATTTCTGGCCCGGACTGTTTAGGGACGCGAAGCGTTATATCCAGCGCTGCGAGTCGTGCCAGAAGTTCAAAACCGCCCAGACGAAAGCGGCAGGCAAAATGGTAACCCGCATAACGAGCGAACCGTTTGACGTTTTATGCGCAAACTTTGTCGGCCCACTACCCCGGTCGAAACACGGAAACACCATGCTCCTCGTATTTCATGACGTCTTTTCTAAATGGGTGGAGTTGATCCCGTTACGGGAAGCTACCGCCGCCCAAGTTCAGAAGGCATTCCGGGAACGGATACTGGGCCGAGTCGGCATCCCTCGGAAGTTCGTCTGCGATAACGGTACTCAATTTACCAGCCTCTTGAAAGAGTACTTCCACACGATAGGGGTAGAGATCCAATATACTGCTCCATACTGTCCACAGGAGAACCCTACCGAGAGGACGAATCGGACGGTCAAGACGATGATAGCCCAACTCACGGGCTATTACCGGAAATAGCGCTCGCCATTAACGCAAGTGTATCGGACTCTACGGGATATAGTCCCGCCTTCCTGACACAAGGACGTGTTATACGACGCGGTCACCCCTGGATCGGCGGTGATATCTAAGGACCCCGCAGAAAAAGGGCTCCAACTCAGAGGAATCTTCGATATTGTCAGATCCAACTTCCAACGTGCTTCCCAAGAGCAAGCACGCCATTACAACCTTCGACGCCGTGAGTGGAGACCGAAGCTCGGTGACAAGGTGTGGCTACGCCAAAATTCTCTCTCGAAGGCGGCCGAAGGTTTCGCCGCCAAATTGGCCCCCAAGTATGACGGTCCCTACACCGTAACGAGGTTCATATCCCCTAACCTGGTCCGCCCAGGGGCGTCATCAACATCAGTCAGTTGAAACCCTATTACTCTGAGGACTTTGGGAATGCAGCCACGGAAGAAGACGACGGGGCTGCCTTGGGAGGCGACACGAGAGGTTAAGCACGGTAGAGGCTCGCGTGGTAATTTCTAAGTTGAATTGTACTTACACACAATGTTATTATCTAAGTACTCTAAGTCGAGGTTTCACTGCACCGATAGGTAGGGAGCTTGAGCAATAAGGGTCTTGTATCTATAAGTTTAGTCTCCGCTTTCAGATGGATGAAGTCATCGAGTTGTCGGATAGTTCGGACGATACCGAGGTTTTTCATCACGACCTTTCGGATCGGGACGAGTGGGTCGCGGAAGGGTACAGCGGAGGGGATTCGGAGGCATCGGAAGACGGAGAGGGAGAGGTCGCAGTGGACCAGTTAATCAACGATAGCCAAGGTGAAGAAGACGTACCCGACGGCGCCGAGTCTTCCGACGACCAGGAGTCTGGGGTTACGGGTGGACCTCGGTTTGCGGGCATGTGGAGCCCTAAACCCGGCGAGACACGACGACCCGCTCGACCTTCGACGACGTATACCGTCAAGGATGATCTCAGCAACGCGAGCGACAGCGACGAGCCTCGAGATTACTCGTGGGGTCGCCGTTCGCAGGGGCCACGGTATCACGCACCGCAAGAAGACGACGAGCAGCCGTGGTCCAGGCGAGATCCTCGAGGCGGTCACCCGAGGTACGCAGAGAACCCGGAGGCAGCAAAGACCGATACGGCAGACTCGACCCCAATGGACGAGACCGAGGAGGACGACGTGGCGGGCCAATCGACGTCACACCGGCGCCAATCACCGATCTGCGCCCCGCCAGACGAGCCGCTGGCCGAATGGGAGGACGGAGTCCTCGATCAGGTATTGACCGAAATCCAGGGGACCGGTTGGGACGGGTCGTTCATGGAGGAGTTGACCTCACCCACATCGACCGTGACGGTACCTCTGGACGAGTTAGCCCCGTTACCAGAAGGCTGGACCGGGCAGGGCGAAGTGCGACAACTGCCGGCATCGGCCATTAGTCTGATCGCTGAGAGGGCGGCCGGACAAGCCGGACGAGGACACCGTGTTCGCTTCGCCGTTAAAGGGACGGATTGGCACTATGTCGTCACTGTAAAGAGCGACGGACGGCTCATCATCAGCCCCCGGTAGGAAAGGGGGGGGGGTGTGACGATCCTGCCCGAAGGCTAGACCGTCACAATATATAGATATAAGTAATAATTAACTAAGCTTGCCATTGTTATTATTAGTACGTAAGTGATATGAAATGAAGGATTATGATTTAGTAAGTGGAAAGCGAACATATGGATTTTTGGGGTGCAAAACCAAAATAGGTCAAGTTTGGTTCCGCACCATCCGCCCGAGGTGGCAACCATAGGGAAAAATACTAGAAAATAGAGAAATTGCCATACCGATCTGGCAAGGCAAAGGGAAGAAGGATGAAATGGGCACACGGCGATTTCCGGTCTCTCTCGTCTCGGGCATCGAAAGATGGACGGTTGCGCACGCGGAAAAGAAAAGGCAAGAAAACACGCGGAGAAAAAAAAGCCCGGTCGGTAGGAAGTAAGGTTAGTGAATCAGTGTAATCGGCGCAGTGATTATAGGCAATTGAACGCTCACTCAGTGCCCGACGCGTACCCCGTCCCCAGGATCAACCACATCTTGGAAAAACTACGTCAAGCCCGATACATTTCGACGTTGGACTTAAAGCACGGTTATTGGCATATACCCATGGCCAAGGATAGCCGTCAGTTCACGGCCTTCACCGTTCCGGGCAGAGGCCTATACCAGTGGAAGGTCATGCCCTTCGGGCTGCACTCGGCCAGCGCAACCAGCGTGCCTTGGACAGCGTGATTGGTGCGGACATGGAGCCGTTCGCCTTCGCCTATTTGGACGATATCATCGTTATAGCCGCCACGGAGGAACAACATTTGGCCAATCTGGGCGAAGTCTTCCGTAGGCTACGGAGGGCGAACCTGTGGCCACGTGATTAGCGCCGAAGGAGTCCAGACTGACCCGGAGAAAGTGACGGCCATTACCAACATTAAGTCCCCTACATGCCTCAAGGAGCTCCGACAGTGGCTAGGCATGGCCTCTTGGTATCGCCGGTTCGTCCCTAACTTCGCAACCAATGACTACCCTGTTGAAGAAAGGACGGAAGTGGGTATGGGGTCCCGAGCAACAGAACGCGCTAGAAGAGGTAAAAAGAAGATTGACCACCGCCCCCGTGTTAGGGTGTCCCGATTTCGACAAGACGTTTGTGTTGCACACTGACGCTAGCGACGTGGGGCTAGGAGCGGTCTTGTCGCAAGATATCGAGGGCCAGGAGAGAGTCATCGCGTACGCCAGCCGTCGACTCACAGCCACGGAGGGCAATTACACGACGACGGAGAAAGAGTGTCTGGCCATCATATGGGCTATCAGAAAAATGCGGTGCTACTTGGAAGGGTATCGGTTCGAGGTGGTTACCGACCACCTAGCCCTCAAATGGTTGAACTCCATCGAAAGTCCCTCCGGTCGGGTAGCAAGATGGGCGCTGGAGTTGCAACAGTTCCAGTTCGACGTGCGGTACCGTCGAGGCAAATTGAACGTGGTAGCGGACGCGTTGTCTTGACAACCCTGTGGAGTCTTGCAACAGATGTCCGAAGTGGACACACCCTGTAAATGGATCCAAGGTATGCGAGTTAAGATAAAAGAATACCCCGAGAAGTTCTCAGACTACATGATGGAAGATGGGACACAGAGCTGATGACGTGGACTACTTCCCGTGGAAACTGTGTGTCCCTAGTTCAAATAGAGTCCGAGTCCTCCAAGAATTCCACGACGCGCCCACGGCTGGACATCTGGGCGTCCGAAAACCCGTTTTTCGACTATCTCAGAGGTATTTCTGGCCCGGACTGTTTAGGGACGCGAAGCGTTATATCCAGCGCTGCGAGTCGTGCCAGAAGTTCAAAACCGCCCAGACGAAAGCGGCAGGCAAAATGGTAACCCGCATAACGAGCGAACCGTTTGACGTTTTATGCGCAAACTTTGTCGGCCCACTACCCCGGTCGAAACACGGAAACACCATGCTCCTCGTATTTCATGACGTCTTTTCTAAATGGGTGGAGTTGATCCCGTTACGGGAAGCTACCGCCGCCCAAGTTCAGAAGGCATTCCGGGAACGGATACTGGGCCGAGTCGGCATCCCTCGGAAGTTCGTCTGCGATAACGGTACTCAATTTACCAGCCTCTTGAAAGAGTACTTCCACACGATAGGGGTAGAGATCCAATATACTGCTCCATACTGTCCACAGGAGAACCCTACCGAGAGGACGAATCGGACGGTCAAGACGATGATAGCCCAACTCACGGGCTATTACGGGAAATAGCGCTCGCCATTAACGCAAGTGTATCGGACTCTACGGGATATAGTCCCGCCTTCCTGACACAAGGACGTGAGCCCAGACTCCCTACTATGTTATACGACGCGGTCACCCCTCGATCGGCGGTGATATCTAAGGACCCCGCAGAAAAAGGGCTCCAACTCAGAGGAATCTTCGATATTGTCAGATCCAACTTCCAACGTGCTTCCCAAGAGCAAGCACGCCATTACAACCTTCGACGCCGTGAGTGGAGACCGAAGCTCGGTGACAAGGTGTGGCTACGCCAACATTCTCTCTCGAAGGCGGCCGAAGGTTTCGCCGCCAAATTGGCCCCCAAGTATGACGGTCCCTACACCGTAACGAGGTTCATATCCCCTAACCTGGTCCGCCCAGGGGCGTCATCAACATCAGTCAGCTGAAACCCTATTACTCTGAGGACTTTGGGAATGCAGCCACGGAAGAAGACGACGGGGCTGCCTTGGGAGGCGACACGAGAGGTTAAGCACGGTAGAGGCTCGCGTGGTAATTTCTAAGTTGAATTGTACTTACACACAATGTTATTATCTAAGTACTCTAAGTCGAGGTTTCACTGCACCGATAGGTAGGGAGCTTGAGCAATAAGGGTCTTGTATCTATAAGTTTAGTCTCCGCTTTCAGATGGATGAAGTCATCGAGTTGTCGGATAGTTCGGACGATACCGAGGTTTTTCATCACGACCTTTCGGATCGGGACGAGTGGGTCGCGGAAGGGTACAGCGGAGGGGATTCGGAGGCATCGGAAGACGGAGAGGGAGAGGTCGCAGTGGACCAGTTAATCAACGATAAGCCAAGGTGAAGAAGACGTACCCGACGGCGCCGAGTCTTCCGACGACCAGGAGTCTGGGGTTACGGGTGGACCTCGGTTTGCGGGCATGTGGAGCCCTAAACCCGGCGAGACACGACGACCCGCTCGACCTTCGACGACGTATACCGTCAAGGATGATCTCAGCAACGCGAGCGACAGCGACGAACGCGACGAGCCTCGAGATTACTCGTGGGGTCGCCGTTCGCTGGGGCCACGGTATCACGCACCGCAAGAAGACGACGAGCAGCCGTGGACCAGGCGAGATCCTCGAGGCGGTCACCCGAGGTACGCAGAGAACCCGGAGGCAGCAAAGACCGATACGGCAGACTCGACCCCAATGGACGAGACCGAGGAGGACGACGTGGCGGGCCAATCGACGTCACACCGGCGCCAATCACCGATCTGCGCCCCGCCAGACGAGCCGCTGGCCGAATGGGAGGACGGAGTCCTCGATCAGGTATTGACCGAAATCCAGGGGACCGGTTGGGACGGGTCGTTCATGGAGGAGTTGACCTCACCCACATCGACCGTGACGGTACCTCTGGACGAGTTAGCCCCGTTACCAGAAGGCTGGACCGGGCCGGGCGAAGTGCGACAACTGCCGGCATCGGCCATTAGTCTGATCGCTGAGAGGGCGGCCGGACAAGCCGGACGAGGACACCGTGTTCGCTTCGCCGTTAAAGGGACGGATTGGCACTATGTCGTCACTGTAAAGAGCGACGGACGGCTCATCATCAGCCCCCGGTAGGAAGGGGGGGGGGGGGGGTGTGACGATCCTGCCCGAATACACACAATATATAGATATATGTAATAATTAACTAAGTTTGCCATTGTTATTATTAGTACGTAAGTGATATGAAATGAAGGATTATGATTTAGTAAGTGGAAAGCGAACATATGGATTTTTGGGGTGCAAAACCAAAATAGGTCAAGTTTGGTTCCGCACCATCCGCCCGAGGTGGCAACCATAAGGAAAAATACTAGAAAATAGAGAAATTGCCAAACCGATCTGGCAAGGCAAAGGGAAGAAGGATGAAATGGGCACACGGCGATTTCCGGTCTCTCTCGTCTCGGGCATCGAAAGATGGACGGTTGCGCACGCGGAAAAGAAAAGGCAAGAAAACACGCGGAGAAAAAAAAGCCCGGTCGGTAGGAAGTAAGGTTAGTGAATCAGTGTAATCGGCGCAGTGATTATAGGCAATTGAACGCTCACTCAGTGCCCGACGCGTACCCCGTCCCCAGGATCAACCACATCTTGGAAAAACTACGTCAAGCCCGATACATTTCGACGTTGGACTTAAAGCACGGTTATTGGCAAATACCCATGGCCAAGGATAGCCGTCAGTTCACGGCCTTCACCGTTCCGGGCAGAGGTCTATACCAGTGGAAGGTCATGCCCTTCGGGCTGCACTCGGCCAGCGCAACCTTCCAGCGTGCCTTGGACAGCGTGATTGGTGCGGACATGAAGCCGTTCGCCTTCGCCTATTTGGACGATATCATCGTTATAGCCGCCACGGAGGAACAACATTTGGCCAATCTGGGCGAAGTCTTCCGTAGGCTACGGAGGGCGAACCCGTGGCCACGTGATTAGCGCCGAAGGAGTCCAGACTGACCCGGAGAAAGTGACGGCCATTACCAACATTAAGTCCCCTACATGCCTCAAGGAGCTCCGACAGTGGCTAGGCATGGCCTCTTGGTATCGCCGGTTCGTCCCTAACTTCGCAACCAATGACTACCCTGTTGAAGAAAGGACGGAAGTGGGTATGGGGTCCCGAGCAACAGAACGCGCTAGAAGAGGTAAAAAGAAGATTGACCACCGCCCCCGTGTTAGGGTGTCCCGATTTCGACAAGACGTTTGTGTTGCACACTGACGCTAGCGACGTGGGGCTAGGAGCGGTCTTGTCGCAAGATATCGAGGGCCAGGAGAGAGTCATCGCGTACGCCAGCCGTCGACTCACAGCCACGGAGGGCAATTACACGACGACGGAGAAAGAGTGTCTGGCCATCATATGGGCTATCAGAAAAATGCGGTGCTACTTGGAAGGGTATCGGTTCGAGGTGGTTACCGACCACCTAGCCCTCAAATGGTTGAACTCCATCGAAAGTCCCTCCGGTCGGGTAGCAAGATGGGCGCTGGAGTTGCAACAGTTCCAGTTCGACGTGCGGTACCGTCGAGGCAAATTGAACGTGGTAGCGGACGCGTTGTCCCGACAACCCTGTGGAGTCTTGCAACAGATGGCCGAAGTGGACACACCCTGTAAATGGATCCAAGGTATGCGAGTTAAGATAAAAGAATACCCCGAGAAGTTCTCAGACTACATGATGGAAGATGGGCAGCTATACCGGAATTTGGGACACAGAGCTGATGACGTGGACTACTTCCCGTGGAAACTGTGTGTCCCTAGTTCAAATAGAGTCCGAGTCCTCCAAGAATTCCACGGCTGGACATCTGGGCGTCCGAAAACCCGTTTTTCGACTATCTCAGAGGTGTTTCTGGCCCGGACTGTTTAGGGACGCGAAGCGTTATATCCAGCGCTGCGAGTCGTGCCAGAAGTTCAAAACCGCCCAGACGAAAGCGGCAGGCAAAATGGTAACCCGCATAACGAGCGAACCGTTTGACGTTTTATGCGCAGACTTTGTCGGCCCACTACCCCGGTCGAAACACGGAAACACCATGCTCCTCGTATTTCATGACGTCTTTTCTAAATGGGTGGAGTTGATCCCGTTACGGAAAGCTACCGCCGCCCAAGTTCAGAAGGCATTCCGGGAACGGATACTGGGCCGAGTCGGCATCCCTCGGAAGTTCGTCTGCGATAACGGTACTCAATTTACCAGCCTCTTGAAAGAGTACTTCCACACGATAGGGGTAGAGATCCAATATACTGCTCCATACTGTCCACAGGAGAACCCTACCGAGAGGACGAATCGGACGGTCAAGACGATGATAGCCCAACTCACGGGCTATTACCGGAAATAGCGCTCGCCATTAACGCAAGTGTATCGGACTCTACGGGATATAGTCCCGCCTTCCTGACACAAGGACGTGAGCCCAGACTCCCTACTATGTTATACGACGCGGTCACCCCTGGATCGGCGGTGATATCTAAGGACCCCGCAGAAAAAGGGCTCCAACTCAGAGGAATCTTCGATATTGTCAGATCCAACTTCCAACGTGCTTCCCAAGAGCAAGCACGCCATTACAACCTTCGACGCCGTGAGTGGAGACCGAAGCTCGGTGACAAGGTGTGGCTACGCCAAAATTCTCTCTCGAAGGCGGCCGAAGGTTTCGCCGCCAAATTGGCCCCCAAGTATGACGGTCCCTACACCGTAACGAGGTTCATATCCCCTAACCTGGTCCGCCCAGGGGCGTCATCAACATCAGTCAGTTGAAACCCTATTACTCTGAGGACTTTGGGAATGCAGCCACGGAAGAAGACGACGGGGCTGCCTTGGGAGGCGACACGAGAGGTTAAGCACGGTAGAGGCTCGCGTGGTAATTTCTAAGTTGAATTGTACTTACACACAATGTTATTATCTAAGTACTCTAAGTCGAGGTTTCACTGCACCGATAGGTAGGGAGCTTGAGCAATAAGGGTCTTGTATCTATAAGTTTAGTCTCCGCTTTCAGATGGATGAAGTCATCGAGTTGTCGGATAGTTCGGACGATACCGAGGTTTTTCATCACGACCTTTCGGATCGGGACGAGTGGGTCGCGGAAGGGTACAGTGGAGGGGATTCGGAGGCATCGGAAGACGGAGAGGGAGAGGTCGCAGTGGACCAGTTAATCAACGATAGCCAAGGTGAAGAAGACGTACCCGACGGCGCCGAGTCTTCCGACGACCAGGAGTCTGGGGTTACGGGTGGACCTCGGTTTGCGGGCATGTGGAGCCCTAAACCCGGCGAGACACGACGACCCGCTCGACCTTCGACGACGTATACCGTCAAGGATGATCTCAGCAACGCGAGCGACAGCGACGAACGCGACGAGCCTCGAGATTACTCGTGGGGTCGCCGTTCGCAGGGGCCACGGTATCACGCACCGCAAGAAGACGACGAGCAGCCGTGGACCAGGCGAGATCCTCGAGGCGGTCACCCGAGGTACGCAGAGAACCCGGAGGCAGCAAAGACCGATACGGCAGACTCGACCCTAATGGACGAGACCGAGGAGGACGACGTGGCGGGCCAATCGACGTCACACCGGCGCCAATCACCGATCTGCGCCCCGCCAGACGAGCCGCTGGCCGAATGGGAGGACGGAGTCCTCGATCAGGTATTGACCGAAATCCAGGGGACCGGTTGGGACGGGTCGTTCATGGAGGAGTTGACCTCACCCACATCGACCGTGACGGTACCTCTGGACGAGTTAGCCCCGTTACCAGAAGGCTGGACCGGGCAGGGCGAAGTGCGACAACTGCCGGCATCGGCCATTAGTCTGATCGCTGAGAGGGCGGCCGGACAAGCCGGACGAGGACACCGTGTTCGCTTCGCCGTTAAAGGGACGGATTGGCACTATGTCGTCACTGTAAAGAGCGACGGACGGCTCATCATCAGCCCCCGGTAGGAAAGGGGGGGTGTGACGATCCTGCCCGAAGGCTAGACCGTCACAATATATAGATATAAGTTGCCATTGTTATTATTAGTACGTAAGTGATATGAAATGAAGGATTATGATTTAGTAAGTGGAAAGCGAACATATGGATTTTTGGGGTGCAAAACCAAAATAGGTCAAGTTTGGTTCCGCACCATCCGCCCGAGGTGGCAACCATAGGGAAAAATACTAGAAAATAGAGAAATTGCCAAACCGATCTGGCAAGGCAAAGGGAAGAAGGATGAAATGGGCACACGGCGATTTCCGGTCTCTCTCGTCTCGGGCATCGAAAGATGGACGGTTGCGCACGCGGAAAAGAAAAGGCAAGAAAACACGCGGAGAAAAAAAAGCCCGGTCGGTAGGAAGTAAGGTTAGTGAATCAGTGTAATCGGCGCAGTGAAACCCAGAAACGATTAAACACGCCAAATAAAATTGAATTGAATTGAATCGAAAAGAAAAGGCGAGCGGCATTGATGTACATATTGGGTTTTGTTCCCCCCTCTTCTCGCACCCTTTGTTCCCCGAGCGAGCCAGGCTACCAACGATCGATGACCCAATCGGAAGCGGTAAATTAGTTACGTCGGACATATATATAGCATCCCGATCTTGTGAAGCTCACCCACTCACCTACCTGCACAGTGAGGCGGAAGACCACCTCACATTCCCGCATGAAACCCCACCACCCCCCCCCCCCCACGAGGTGGTATATCGCTTCGTGCCCTATTAATTCCTTCCCCCCCACGAGGTGGCAGATCCCTTCGTGCTCTATTAACTCCCCACGAGGTGGTATATCCCTTCGTGCCCTATTAATTGATCAGAAATCATCGTTCGCCCCGCGAATATTACTCTCTAGCCCTATGTCTCAGTGACTTTACAAATTTCATGTAAAACGACCTCTGGATCCGACAGAGAGTTATATCCTGGCCAGAGAGCATCCTTACAATGTATTATTTTTATTCTACAAAATAGACTTCTGACTTTTTATTTCGAGTAAAAATTTCCTTGATTGATATGTGTCGGCTACTTGCGTGTTGTTGCGCGGTCGTGATTTCAACTCCTATTATGGGACGTGTTAGAGCTAGCAGTCAGTCGTGAGGTCGGTGGCGTGAGGCCCATGATCTTGTCAATGAGCGTGCACCTTCAGACTTGTTCATGTGTCCCTTTTATTCCGGTCAGGTAATAGACAGGGGGGCATGTTCGGGTAGCTCTTGCTTGAATCCCTTTTATGACATGTTAATGACCTTATTGTGGAAAGGAGAGAATCTTAAACAATTGACCAGTTAAATGTTCTGGGGCGGAAACAAAAATGTGTGTTTGAAAATATTCCACATCTGAGAATCATTAACTTGTGAGATTTATTTTATTAGGCTTCTTTTGATTTCTATATTAGTTTTACAATCATAGGAAACATTATTGTCCAACATGATAGGTCATGTTCCTCTAAGATCACCATCTTTGAATACTTTGGGTGTGCGACCTTTCTCACGTGCACAGCAACACCTGTGATAATGAGGCAGAAGGGTACGTGATCACACCTTTCCCCATGATCGGATATGTTCCTCTAAGATAACAACCTTTTTATACTATGGGTGTGTGACCTTTCTTACGTGCACCTTTCTCACGTGACTATTAATTGCTCATAATGAGGGGAAGGATACATGATCAATATTGTCACATGGGGATGTGGGGGCGATGGGGGCAATCTCCTCTGAGATAACAACCTTTGGATATTATGGGGGTGCGATCTTTCTCACGTGCACTTTTCTCACGTGTCTATTAACTACTCATAATGAGGGGAAGGATACATGCAGGGTCCTCTTTTAGAAAAGATGACGCTGACTTAAATAGTATGATGATATGCTTTATTCACATTCGACTTGTTAACTTAGGTTTTACAAAATATACGTGTGCTATTAAACTGTACTCTTCGAGATTCTGGCAGCGAGTGAGTATGGCGGTGCGTTGCCACTTTGCACTCACGTTGCAACTGGGTATCGAATATTACTTAAGAATATCGAGTGTTACTTAGGAATATCGAGTACAGAAAGGGAAAGATATTAGATCAGTAGGTGAGACCGCTTCTAGTGGTCCTTGTCTCTCCAGTACCGCATCCCACAATCGGCCCTCCTGACGCAGGATTCGTCCCGAATGCCTTCATGTACTCTGCGACGGTTGATGTCTTATAAGGCCCATCACCTTCTCCTACCCTTTCAACTTCGTATCTTCCATGGTTTCCTACTTTAACTACTTTATACGGCCCTAGGTACTTTCCTTTCAATTTCAAACCAGTACCATACTGGGTGCGTTTAATGGCTACCAAATCGTTTAACTGGAACTTCTTCTCGACCTTTCTTTTTGCATCAAAAGCTTTCTTGTTTTCCGCTTGGATACTCTGAATGTTCTCCCTTGCTTCCTTCCTTCGTTTGTCGCGTTCATCATCTAACTCTGCAATCAAACAATCCTGTATCAACGACTTGAGCTGGACATCTCCTGAGATACGCATATCTAATCCTGTTAGCAGTTTGAACGGTGAAACTTTGGTACTCCTTGGCTCAGTGTTGTTTATAATCTGCTGTACCTTACCTACATGCTTATACCAGCACCCTGGGCTTTCAAGGCTTAGTTTGGAGAGCATCGGAACAACTATTTTATGCATGCGTTCTACTTGTCCGTTTCCCCTTGGTACGCCTGTTGCTATCAGCAAATGTTGGATCTTCTCCCTATCGCAGTACTCTTTGAACAGGTGGGATGTGAATGCAGCTCCACGATCTGACACTATCCTATACGGATTTCCGAAACAAACAGCCTGGCGCTCCAAACAAATCACTACTTCTTCAACCCCTGTGCTTCGTGTAGGATACAACCATACGTACTTGGAAAAGGCATCTACAATCACGAAGATGTGATTATATCGTTTTTTGGTTAACTCCATCGGACCAACATGATCGACATGGTATGTGACGAGCGGCTTGTCTCCTTTGTCTATTGGTGTAAGGAACCCTTCTTGCCTACCAGCCTTCGCATTCACAAGGATGCACTCTACGCAGCTATCGACCACTCGTGCTACTTTCTCTTTTAGCTTCGGAATGTAGTACGACTTCTCAATCAAATCCTGAGTTTTCTTGGATGAGAAGTGTCCTTGCTTGTGACTGTTCTGGATGATTTCGGTTTCCATGAGTGCAGGAACTACGAGCAACTCTTTGTTAGGATCCTTGAACAGAACTTCGTTCACGATGTAGAAGTCTTCATAGCCTTTGGTCTCAACGACACTTTTGAGCACCTTCGTCCACTCATCTAACAGCTGTGCTTCCCGCAAACGATGAAACAAACTGTCAGTCAACGTATAACATGACGCCCTACTCAACGCATCGACATGTCTCATCTTCGAACCTGACCTGTGTTCTATTTCGTAGTCAAAATCTTGTAGGTACATCGCCCATCTAGACACTCTGAGCGGAATCTCTTTCTTCTTCATGGTCATGGTAAAAGCGTTACAGTCCGTAATGATTTTAAACTTCTTCCCTAGAACGTACACCCGCCACTTTACCGAGGCTCCAATAACTGCAAGTACTTCCAGTTCATAGGAATGATACTTTTCTTCACACGGCTTGGTTTTACGGCTCATGTAGAAAACTGGATGCCACAAGTTATCACAGGGATCTCGTTGAAGCAAAACGGCTCCAAATCCGAACTTGGATGCATCGGTATGAATTTCTGTGTCAAGCGAATGATTATAGAGCTTCAGAACTGGACCACTGATCAACGCTTCTTTGAGCTTTTTGAATGCTGCTAACTGCTGGTCTTGAAACTCGAACCTCACCTCCTTGCGCAACATGTCGGACAACGGTTTGGCAATTACGGCGTATCCTTCCACAAACCTACGGAAGTATGACGTCAATCCTAAGAATCTTTGGACTCCTTTCTTGTCGCGCGGAATCGGAAAATCAGCAACTGCTTGAGTTTTCTCATTACCTGGCTTGATGGTACCGTTTTCAACGACATAGCCTAAGAAATTAACTTTGCGCTTCAACACCTGACATTTACTCCAATTTATGCGCAAACCATTTCCTTGTGCCACTTCCAAAACTCGCTTCAACTTCTGCACGCCCTCATCGATACTCTTGCTCGAAATGATCACATCGTCCATGTATACAACCGCATCCTCGTTCTTAATCGAATCACGCATAACTGCCATGATAAACCTGGTAAACACTGCTGGAGAGTTTGTTATACCGAAGGGTACAAACAGGAACTCATACTGACCACTCTGAGTTACGAACGATGTATACTTTTGGGATTCTGGCGAAACAGGAACGTGAAAGAAACCATTAGTCAAATCTAGAGTTGTAAAAACTTGTCCACCTTGTAGCTTTTCGATCACACAGTCCATTTGAGCTGTTGGGAAGTTATCTCGAACAATCTTTTCATTTAACTTTCTATAATCGCAACACAAGCGCTTCTTCCCGTTCTTCTTATCTACAAGCACCACTGGCGAAGCAAACTCGGATGTACTAGGCTTGATTATCCCTTCCTCTAGCCATTCTTGAACCTGGTCATCGACAATTTTCTGATCGCAATAAGCTAATCGTCTCGGATGTTGGAAAACAGGCAACTCGTCTGTCAACAAGATCTTCATCTCGACTGGTGAAGTGAGATTTCTTTTTGGCTTGTAACTTTCGATCAATGACTCCACTTCAGAAGCTACTTCCTGACTCAAGTGCTCCAGATCTACTGCCGAAACTGTCTTAGAGTCTTTTGTGCTGATCATGCACAGACTTTCGAATTCATTAATTAGCTGCATACAAGTACTTTGCCCTGCCTGGTTATCGTCTGATCCTGTCGTTGGTCTTTGCTGAACACTTTGAACTCTTGGCGAAAATATAGTGCCAGACTTGGTTACCATCATGTCTATGCTGTTTAAGATTGTTGTGCCTAAGATTGCATCAAACTTCATATCGTCATCTGGTATGACATGAAACTCGACTGACATGTCGATTCCATCGATAACGACCTTTGTAACGAAGCTTCCGAATGTTAGCACCTGACTTTCACCGATACCTGTCAAAACTCTCTGACGACCCATCAGACTGCCTACTCCAACGCCTAGCTTCAAGAACACACGCCTACGCATCAAACACAATTCAGCGCCTGTGTCCACAAGTCCTTTGAATTCTGAATTCCTACACATCACAGATTTCAATTCCAAGCTTGAAGAAAAGGACTTACGCGATGGTTGTGAAACGACTTTATCGTCCTGGACGACATTGGTTGCTCTCTCTGTTTTGACCTGTACATCTGCTTTGCATTGCGCTGCTCGGTGTCCTGGTTGATCGCATTTAAAACATTTCTCCTTCACGGGACAGTCTTTCTTCATGTGCGACGAATCTCCGCACCGAAAACATTTCCTAACTGATCCACCTACCGCATCTTGTTTTGTGTCGTGCACAGCCTTGCTACCCTGTAAACCATACTTGTTAACTGGTTTGGATGATCCGCGTGATTTTTGATACGCGTCGATTTGTAACTTAAGATCCTTAAGGTTTCTGGCCTGGTATAGCATTGCCTTATTTGATCTAGCATCTGGGATACCCTCAACGAAATACTCGATCAAACTTTCTTCCTCCAAACAAATGGGCTTTGCAATTTCCATAAGTGCATAAAGGAACTCGTGCAAGGATTCACCCTTATGCTGCTGTCGTTTTCCCAACCTGCGATGAACTTCTGCTGAGGATAACTTGATTCCAAACTCCTCCAACAACTCCGATTTCAAGCTTGCCCAGTCTTTGATATTCCTCTGGCTACGGACAAACATCTTTGCTGCTCCACTAAGCAACTGTTTTGCATACACAAACAACTGTAAAGGGTTCCACTCAACTGTAGCTGCACAATCCTCCAACTCTCCTATCCATTGGTTTATATCTGGGGAACTCGACCCAGAAAACTGCGAAACACTGCCCTCTACATCTTTCAACGTGAACCATGATCTACCCTGCCTTTCGTTTCCTAGTCCTTGATGCCAACCTGCTGCGTTTGGCCGATTTATAGTGGTTTCTGCGGACGTTACTGATAGACCATCTTCACCATTATCCTCCGTTTCCGACTCACCGTCATTGTTTAGACCGTAGTAGGTCAACAACCTGTCTTGCAATTCCGCTTTCAATCCAGTCGTACCCAATTGCAACTCCGACAACTTCCGACGCAACTCTTCAACTCGCAGTGCCAAGATCTCGTTTTTCTCCATTTTACAACTTGGTCCTGTAGATTATTAAGATTAAACAATGTTTTCTTAAATTTAGTATCAAAAGCAAATTGTAAATAGATTAACCACCCTGTCTCTGGAACTGCTTGATTTCAATGTTACCCCACTACTTTGCAAACGACTTGAAATAAACTTTCCGGCAACACTCCTCCAAAAGTTCAGCCACTCGCTCAATGATGTCGCTTTTGGTCGTCGTCGTATTTCTTTGCCACGCTTCCCGCTTTTGTAGCGTCACACATACAATGAAGACTTCCAAACTCAACTGGAACTTTCTGGATGTTTTCGTCTGCTGCCAAGATCTGTGTACCAGCCTTCCGCTTGCACAATCCTGCACGCACGCTCCGATGACCACACCAGATCCAATGTCTTGCTCGCTGTATCTCCACTGCTTCCAGCCCGTGTCTGCTGCTTCTCCTATGTCTCCAGCCACGATCCGCTGCCTCCTAATCCTTCCAGCACTTCGTCCGCTAGTTCTCCAAGTTCTTGCCTTTGCAAAAGCCACCAACTGTGTCTGCTTTCTGCGCCAGTCTTCTTTGTCACACTCCAGCCAAATTGCTTATGACGATTTGAAAATATCTAGCCGATTTGCTCAATTTCACCAGCTCTCCGCTTACGCACTCCACGTGTTTTTTGCCAAGGTGTAAGTTCTGTCGAATGGTAGGCTATATCTCGGTTGAGCCCCCAAAAATTGCAGGGTCCTCTTTTAGAAAAGATGACGCTGACTTAAATAGTATGATGATATGCTTTATTCACATTCGACTTGTTAACTTAGGTTTTACAAAATATACGTGTGCTATTAAACTGTACTCTTCGAGATTCTGGCAGCGAGTGAGTATGGCGGTGCGTTGCCACTTTGCACTCACGTTGCAACTGGGTATCGAATATTACTTAAGAATATCGAGTGTTACTTAGGAATATCGAGTACAGAAAGGGAAAGATATTAGATCAGTAGGTGAGACCGCTTCTAGTGGTCCTTGTCTCTCCAGTACCGCATCCCACATACATGATCAATATTGTCACATGGGTATGTGGGGGCGATGGGGGCAATTAAGTATACTCTTTCTGGACATGATCTTGTCATTTTTATGACTTCAACGCCCAATTAAATCAGTTAATTTATTGGACTATGCTAATTGTCCTAGAACCCGTATATGTTAATGAGGTAGAGAGGTGGACAGGGGGGCAGGGGGCCATTATTATGCTAATTGTCCCAGAAATCATCTTTTCATACTGCTTCAATTCATCAAGGTTCCCAAAAAACCACCGAAGTCTAGGGCACGTGGAGGTATGAGCTTCCAATCAATCCTATCAACTAATCAGGAGGAAGCTATAGACGCAGTGAGTGAATCGCTTAAGAATAGTTCCTTTAGCTAGCTTGCTTTTTCCGCCGATAAAGTTCGTAGCAAAGTTCGAACGACTTCCAAGTGAGTAGCCTTTGTAGAGAAGCAGACAAGGACGGCTATGAAGAACTTGTGGGGTGCCTGGTTACGGGTGGTATGAAATGCTGGGTTAAGCTGAACTCGATCTGCCGGCAAGCCAAAGGATTTATCCGAAAACATCTTAAGCACTTGTTGATAACGCTAGCTATAAACTTGCGACCTCTAAACAGCCAATACCTTGGCCGTAATACGGCAAACAACGCCTGTGATCTTAGGTGTAAGTATTTTTAATGAAAGTAGACGATAATTGTCCTGAACCCTGGGTAATAATATCAGGTGGTTCACCTCGTAGTCCAAGTTAGCGTTCTAAAGCCTTTACCAACACGAAGTATTCCAGCGAAACGCAGTATTGGACTCAGAGAACTCAGCTTAATCGTCTGTGGAAGCGGCCTTCCCTGGCCAAGAACTTCATACTCCTTGTTTAGGACTATCGAATACGAGAATATGGCTTTGCAATTCAAAATGAACCGATTATTGTACGCAAATACCCGCTGCAACTTATCAAAAGAGTTTAATTACTTTAAATTAAAGGAAATGTCTTTGGATGAGTCTTCAGAACATTAAAATGACACTGGTGGTAGGCAGCCTAGGGAGAACATCCCGCAACACCCGGAAAGTGACGATCAGAGCTCCATCACAGAGCAGCGGTCGACCACAACAAATCCGTAATTACACCCGTTACTCGTAGAGTAAAAGGGTATACTAGATTCGTCGGAAAGTATGTAACAGGCAGAAGGAAGCGTTTCCGACCCCATAAAGTATATATATTCTTGATCAGGATCACTAGCCGAGTCGATCTAGCCATGTCCGTCTGTCCGTCTGTCTGTCCGGATGAACGCTGAGATCTCGGAAACTATGAGAGCTAGGCTATTGAGATTTGGCATACAGATTCCTGAGCTTCTTACGCAGCGCAAGTTTGTTTCAGTAGACTGCCACGCCCACTCTAACGCCCACAAACCGCCCAAAACTGTAACTTCAACAGTTTTGATGCTAGATAAAAAATTTTAACTGAAATGTATTGTTCTTACCAATACCTATCGATTGACCCAAAAAAAAGTTTGCCACGCCCACTTTAACGCCTAGAAACCGCGAAAACCTGCGATGCCCACAATTTTCATGCTAGATAAAAAATTTTTTTTTGGGATTTGCTGAGGATTATACAAAAGTTTTGTCAAATTGTAAATACGAGCTAGTGTTGATGCTAACTAAGAATCTTGGTGATGTGTTTCAACAACGCAGAAATGAACAAGCTTTTAAACTGGAAATGATGAATATAACCTCGAAAACAACCCATGTAACTCCGAGCGATTTTGAAAAAATTAAGATGAACGATATTATTAAAAGTGGTGAAAACCTATCAATCGCATTCCGGAGTTGAAATTCATATGAACTTAAATTTAATTCATAGGGGCTATTATTGTGGTTGATCTTTCATATCAAATCGAATCAGTGAAAACTGGTCCTATTGATGTAAGAATTTCAATAGAACTGAAGACACCAAGTCATGAAAATACCCAAGCTTAGTGTCTCCTCATACATGACCGTTTAGTTGAATATAACCCATTAAACGGACTAGTACAACGAGTTTTTTAACATTAGAAAAATGTTGAAAGATACTGTTTCGATTGATGTTCAAGGTTTCTTTGATAATAATAATAATTTTATTCTAAATTGTATTAGAAAAAGATCCAAACTTGAATAATAGTTTTTGAATAGAGCCACCATATTATTTTACTTAGCTAAATACAAAATCTCGAAAGACTGCACTTTGGTTAACCAATACACATCACAAAATTTTTTGGAACGATGGAGAAAACAGTTTTCTACAAACTCGAAAGTATCTAAGGACAATTACAAGTGGAAAACAAATTATTTGTAAAGGTGTGGAAAAGAAACGATTTCTACAGAAGTTTTTCGTCATTAGCTCATTAATATCGAGGAAATGGACTGTCCGTCATTAAACAGGTTTAAAGAAAACCGGTTTTCCTATTGTGAAACTCACCTTAAGGGCGGGGTTTGTGCTCTTAACAATGCATACATTATTTTGACATTTTTTAAAAGTAGCTCCAAAACAATAAAATAATTGTTAAACATCATTTAAAAGTTGAGACTAGATGTGTAAAGACCTACAAGAAAATAGAATTAACAAAATGAAATTTCATGAGGAAATTGACCAATTTATTGAACAATTTAAAGGAGAGATAACTGGTCAGCATTTTCAATATCTTCTAAACACAAAATCTATGTTCATGAATCGAGGTGGACATGATCTCAAAACTACGAATTATGGTGAACACTTTACATTTTGTAATCCAGAAATGACGTCGGAAACGTGCGCCTGCTTCTTCTACGCAAATCGCCGGAATCAAAGCAGAAAATTAATTTCTATGTATAACAAAAATGTTCGCAATACCAAAATAAATGAATAAATGTATTATTATGCTACAAAATAAACTTCTGACTTTTTATTTCGAGTTAAAATTACAGGTACGGAGAATGGAAAATATTTCCTTGACTGAGATATGTCGGCTACTTGCGAGTTGTTGCGCGGTCGTGATTTCAACCCCCATTATGGGAACGTCGTATGAGCTCGTATGAGGGCGTTGGCGTGAGGCCCATGATCTTGTCAATGAGCGTGCGCCTTCTGGGTTGTGCATGTGTCCCTTTTATTGCGGTCAGGTAATTGACAGGTGCGCATGTTCGGGTAGCTCTTGCTTGAATCCCTTTTATGACATGTTTATGACCCATTTGTGGAAAGGAGAGAATCTTAGACAATTTACCAGTTAAACGTTCTGGGGCGGAAACAGAAATGTGTATTTGAAAATATTCCACATCTGAGAATCATTAACTTGTGAGATTTATTTTATTGGTGTTCTTTTGATTTCTAAATTAATATGCTAATTGTCCCAGAACCCGTTTTTCCCTACTACTGTTGTCCCTTGTCTTGCTAGCTGGTCTGCTATGCACTTGCCCTCAATATTTCGGTGTCCAGGCACCCAGAAGAGGTTGATTCTCAGATGAGTGGCCACCTCGTGAAGAGATTTGCGGCATTCAGAGATTGTTTTTGAGTTCGTTGTGTAGGAGTCGAGGGCTTTGAGGGCTGCTTGACTATCCGAGAAGATGAAAATGTCAATGTCGTGATGTACTGATGTGCCCAGGTGGGTCATGGCTTTCTGAGTTGCCATGAATTCCGCTTGGAAAACACTACAGTGATCTGGTAGGCGGAATAAGACTTTTATGTCTAGTTCGGGAGAGAAGACTCTCACCTGTTTGGGAGTTAAGCTTGGAGCCGTCTGTGTATATGTTGGCGTTTTCGAATTGGTGTGTGATGTTGTCCCAGTCAGTACGGGTGGGTATGAAGATCTTGTATCTTCTTTCGAAGCTGACTATGGGTGGAACGTAATCTGTACATGTGGTAAGGATGTATGTTTTGTTAGGATAATGGAGTGACCCGTGGAGCTTGTTGTCCATGCCGCTGCTTCGCGAAGCCTCAGCGCTGTTGCAGATGCCCAGCTTTTGGCAAGTAGGTCCAGGGGTTGGAGATCGAGAATTTTCAGTGCTTCAGTGGCGGTGGTTCCAGCCAGTGAACTATCATGGTGGCGAAACCCCACTTTCTCCCTATGGCTTGTTTACAAGCGAATAGGGCTATGGCCGCTATGCGTGTGCGATCTAAGATGTTGTCTGTCCAGAGGAGCTTTTTGTCAAGGATGACACCTAAGTACTTTGCTTGATTGCTAAGGGCTAGGCGCGTTTGCTGTAGTTTTGGGAGAACTAGATTTGGTACTTTATACTTCCTTGTAAAGAGAACTAGTTCGGTCTTTTCTGGGTCAACTCCCAGTCCACAGACAGCCGTCCACCTGGAAACGGTGGATAAGGGTGTCTCCATTAGATTGCAAAGAGTTTGCGGGAATTTGCCCTGCAGTAGGATAACCAGGTCGTCAGCGTAGGCTACCACTTTAGTGCCCGCCTCTTCTAGAAGTTATAGCAGTTTGTTGGTGAGAGAACGCCCCTTTGTGGGGTTCCTCTGCTGAAATTCCTGGTCGAGTGGGCTGATCCCATAGTGGAGTACACTACTCTGCTGGTTAGCATGGTGTGTATGAGTCCCACTATGGGCCGCTCAATGCCCAGTTCAGTCAGAGCACCAGTAATCGCCGTTGGGGTGACGTTCTTAAAGGCGCCTTCTATGTCTAGAAACGCTGCAAGAGAGTATTCCTTTTTGCGGAAACCTCTCCCTATACTGTACACTAGAGAGTGGAGGGCGGTATCTGTTGATCTTGTTGTGCGTCAGATTTGATTTTGATTTTGTGCGTCAGAGAGTAGGCTATGGTCGATGGTTAGTCTGATATGGGTGTCAACTAGCCTTTCCAACTAGCCTTTCAACAAGAACGAAGAGAGACTAATCGGGCGGAAGTCCTTTGGGTTGGTGCGGGAGGGCTTGCCGGCTTTCGGTATAAAAATTACCTTAACGTCCAGCCACCTTGTTGGAATATGGTTTAGAGCAAGGCAGCCGTGGAAGATGGCTGTCAGTCAGGATAGGGACATATCTAGTGTCCGTTGTAGCTGGGCCGGGAAGAACCCATCTGGGCCGGGTGATTTGAAGGGCTTAAAAGAGTCTTAAGCCCACTGAATGCGGCCAGGGTTCGAAATGTTGTCAATACTCTGGTCGTCTAAGTTCTCCTCTATGTAGAGGTCCTCCACTACATGGGTGTTCTTAGGGAAGTGGGTGTCTAACAGTAGTTCAAGGGTTTCCTGACTGTTTTCCGTCCAGCTGTCAGCATTGGTTTTTAGATAGCCAATGGTTGCTGGAGCTTTCGCTAGAATTCTTCTAAGTCTGGATGCCTCCGCAGTAGATTCTATGCTAATGCAAAAGTTAGCCCAAGCTCTTCGTTTTGATATTCTAATTTCCTTTTTGTATAGGCTTAGTTTTGTATGGTATAAATTCCAGGAGGATTCGCTATTGTTGTATTTAGCTCTATTGAACTAAGTTCTACACTCTCTTTTAAGGTTCGCCAGGGTTGCGTTCCACCAAGGGGGTTTGGTCTTTGTTTTGACTGTTCTGAGTTATTGTCAGTCTAGAGTTATTGTAAATTCTATGTATCGGTGGTCTGAGAATGAGTGTTCGATCCCCACCTTCCACGCTTCTAGCTGGTTAAGTAGGGGATCAGATATTAGTGTAATGTCTAGTAATTCCCTCCTATTTCTAGTGATGAAAGTTGGGTATTACCTTTGTTGCAGATGAATAGATTTGATAGAAGGAGATAGTCGTAGAGTAACTCACCCCTTTCGTTAGTGTTTGTACTTCCCCATTGTGTGTGGTGTGAGTTAGCGTCCCCACCCAGGATGAGTTCCTTAGATGAGTGAGTGCGTATGAGTTGTTGTGTAGTGGTGTTTGGTAGTTTCGTAGTCGTGAGCCAGATAGAATGATGCTATGGTGTGATGAGTGTGTTCGTTTAGCTCCAGTCTGACCGTGGTGAGGTCGCCTTCGCTAAACTGTGGAATAAGAAATGTATTAAAGTGTGTCTTTGTAAGAATACAGGATCTGGTTTTACCCTTATCCTTGGTGTAAAATAGCTTGTATAGGGGGGTTGATAAGCCACAGATGTTGTTACCAACAATCCATGGCTCTTGAATGAGGACTATGTCTATGTTGCCAGGCGGGTGAGGAGGGCAGCTGATGCTGCCTTGCCGTGGTGCAGGTTAATCTGAAGAAACTGCACCATCTTTGGGACCGAGGTCGGGCTGGGTACCCTCCGCTTCCTCCGCTATGTCCTGAAGAACAGTGCGCCCTGGTCGGGTTGTGTCCTGACAGGCTCTCTGTCAGCTCCGAGTCGGTTGACACGTAGCCGGTGACGGTGGCGTCTTCATGTTCCAATTCGTCGTCGCTCGGGGGTTCGTACGACGCACAGGCAACCAGGTTGTCTGCCGGTAACTTATCGAACCCGTCAGTTAATACTGAACCTATTTTACCGGCACAAGTTGGCTCTGCAGAAACACAATCTGCCGCACCAAAACCCCTTTTAGGGGTTCTGCCGAAATGGCAAATGTTTTTTTCTCGGCTTTCCTCTGACCAAACGGCCTCCAAGGTGTTGGACTATTTACAACATAAAACAAAGACCAAAAATATTACCATGGAAAAATTAAATTTTACCCATGCCGGGGACACTTCCCCTTTTAAGATCACTGTTCCAAAAGAGCTCTTTTCAACCACATGCTCTGCAGATTTCTGGCCTGCACGTATAGTTGTAAAGGAATTCGAAACTAAGAATTGGAATTCAAGTAAAAGAAAAAGACCTGAAGAAACAAGACTCCTCAGTAGTGTCGCACTTTCATCTTTTACCGTAGCACAGTTTTCAAAACACTAAAAACTAGCTTAACTTTTTCCTGTCAGAATACCAGAGCGTAGCAAGCTAACTAAATTGTATTCGGATAGTCTTTTTTTTGCATCTCAAATTGTTGTGTCCACTGAGACCAGTTTAAAATCGGATAGTAATCGGATGGTAAATACACCATTTATAGGCATGATCGACCGTCCAGGCGAGAAGGTGCAGTCTTAATTGCCTTGTACTCTACCCTCAAGTCGAAAAGGATACGTGTTGAGGAATTCAATAAAACTCATTTCGAATGTGTAAAACTATCGATTCCTGGTAGTTTTATAAATATCAGCTTCTCGTCCATTCCGCCGGCATCTGAGTTCCCGGAGTACTTAAATCATACTTTTAATATACCTGGAATGACGTGGTTCACAGATGAAAAAACGAATGTCTTATTCCCTTTAGCTCATAATGACTTCACTGAAGGTGACATATCTTTATCTGAAGTTAAATACATTAAAAATTCCTTAGGGACGATTACTGGACCGGTGTTTTGTAACTAATACGGACTGCGTGTTTCTGTCCAAGATAGGACCTCTTACTCAACCCGAAGATCCATACTATCCTGCTTTCGAGGTCTCAATCGACAGTGGTGCTGTGTTAGAAGAAAAATCAGAGAAGTCAACTAAGCGATTACTTTGTTTCCGCAAGGCTGACTTCCAGCGGCTAAATCTATTTAAATCAGGCTTACGGATGATGCTATTAATATTTTCAATTCAATTCTTGTGTTCCGTTATACTATCCGTCAGTCTCCAGCAAACCACCTTGGTTCAGTAAAGAGTTGGCATACCTAAAAAATAAGAAGTCCAGACAATATAGAAAATTCAAAGATACCAGCTCTTAATTTATTTATTTTATATAATAAAGTATTTGGTCTAGTTTTGCCGTGCTTAACTCTCTGTGTTACAAAAACTATTGAAATCGTTGTAATGTTCAATTCTCTCAGAATCCGAGAAAGTTTTATAATTTTGTTAACAACAAGCGCAAATCCACCAATTATCCTTGTTATCTCTTGAAAATATTACCGCAACAACTGATCAGCCCATAGCCGATCTTTTTGACAAGTTTTTTCAAACGACATATTTTACTTTATCTCATTCTTCACATCAAAATTCGTACACTGTGTAGGGGCGGGGTGGCTTGATCGCTGAAAATAGCTAAAGTCCCCAGAACGAATGGTACGCAAAAAAACGGGGGTACTTTGGGGTTTTTACGCGACGTGCATAGATGTTTATTTGTACACTTGGAACCAAGAACTACTTAAGCCTAACTTAACTTAAGCGCTCCAGAGCAGAGCGGAGACTTAGGGGAGAGATGGAGAGGGAGAGCGGACGGCAGTGCGAGCACGCGAGATGTAGACATCTGGATAAAACTGCTGCTCGACACTGCCTCCTGAAATTAAACTCCCTTTTGACGTAAACATTCTCTCTCTTTTGGCAGACTCGGCATTGGTAGGATTCAATACCTCGAGTACGTCTGCCATCCAAGGCGGGGTATGGAACCCAATATTCGGATGGAGTATTCCTAGGAGGGACTTTTTGTACGGAAACTTGCGCTGAATAGGACGAAATGATGTATGGAAGTGAGGCGGATACTGGCCTTGGAGGGCCGGATGGAATCGGCGGAGTAGTAGGGCCGCTGTTTCGATGCAGCAATGTGTGATGCCGATCTTGGCAAGTGAGACAGTTGTGCGCGCTTGTGCAATCCCGGAATTGATGGCTGCTTGCAATTGGAGCTAGGCGATCGTCAACCGTCATTTGTAGGAAGCGTGGACACATACGCACGGGGTGGTTCTTCTTCGAACACAGATCACAGCCTTTGGGTATCGAAATTTATTTTTGGAAATTCTTCCACTCGATTTGTGTCTTTGGACTGGACGTGGTGGAAATTGGCAGATCGGAAGCTATCGACGGCCTCAAGAGCTCGATGGCGCTCTGTCAAATAGGAATCAAGCTCAAGCCACGTATAAATTTCGGCTTTATTTTGAATGGAATGCTCCCATAATGAGAGAGTGAGCTTTGGTAGTTTTGTCGAGCACATATAAACCAGGATAGGGTCCCAATTCTCAATATTAATACCGGAAAATTAAAAAAGAGTTAAGCAACCTTGAAAAGTGCGTTAAAGTTCCTTTAAAGCTGATCCCGACTCCTGTGCTATGGATTGCACATTGAAAAGTGTTTTCAGATGACTGTTCACCTGCAATCGCTTATTTTCGAAGCGCTCAGTTAGGTTATTCCAGGCTGAGCGAAAGCCATCATTGGTGAGTGGGGATCTTGAAACTATGGAATGAGCTTCGCCACTTGTTTTTGAATTTAAGTGGAATAATTTTTGAACGTGCGTTAGACTCGGATTGTAAAAGGTCCCGGAAAGTCGGCCAGCGAAGATAATCGCCAGAGAAAACCTCTGTGTCGATAGGAGGGAGCCGACAGCCATAAGACGTGGAATTTCGGGACGGAGTTACTGGAGCTTGAGGTATTTGGGAGGATTTTTGGATTTGTTCCATCAGCTGCGCGGCAAATATTTCGTAAGTGGAGTAAGTTTGGTAATACTTGGACTTTAGTATGGATTTTGTGTATGCATGGCTCTTGTAGCCAAGAATGCAACTGGCGTGGTACCATAAGTCACCGTTTTCTCTCGCCAGACAATAAACTGAAAAAAATCATCCGGTACATCTTGCAGATGTCTCCACAAAGGGCTAGTTTAAAAAATCTAAAGCGGAGCAGTATGTTAAAATTTGTTTGCTGCATTGGTGGCCCAGCAAGAAGTAAGTCGTTTAGAGAGCTACCAGAAGAAAAAGACGACTCGAAGCTTTGTGCTTGTACTTTCTTGCTTATGTACACAATGGTGATGCAAGAAGAATTGTGCTACCCATGGGTCCTTTGAGGCGAGGGACATATCACCTAAGTATATGTACTCCTTTAGAAGTTCCGAGTACTGAGCTTTCAGACGACGTGCCAGGCAAAGCGAATCACCTAGAGATTCGTATTATGAAGTGCACAAGAGACAGACAGTCTGGTGAAATTTCCTTGAACAATTCTTCGCACCGCAAGCTTTCCGGCAACAAGGATGGCTTTTCTGACCCAAAGTTTTCAATTTCCCAAAATCGTTTCACTATGGCGGCACGAGTGCCATCGTCGGAATGATCAGTAGAATACTTGGTAATGGCTGCTAGGACATCTTTCCAGAAACGATCCAACCAAGTTTGGTGTTATGAAGAGTTGGCAACGTGCTATCCAAATGAATTTGACCCATAGAAATTATTTTGGAAAACAGATCAGTACCAAGGTCAGTTCGTTGTGATTGATTGAAAAAAGGATCAGCGATCGAATTCGAGTCCTCCATCCAGTGGCATTTAAATTGAAATAGGGTTGATAATCGGTGATGCTATGAGTCACGACAGCTGTGAATGACGCTCGATAGCTCTTATCCCGTGATTGCGCTAGAATATCGACTGCCTGATCCGAGTTCAAGGAAGATTCTCCAATATCAGAAATGTATGCACATTTTTCTGTTTCAAATTTAATTGGCTAGCAGGACGAAATGTTAAGAAGTTTAACTGAGAAGCTGATGTGATGACGCGTTAGTGCTGATGATGTCTTTGGTAATGTTTGAGAGCTCAAGAGAGGATCGGATGATGGAGATGAAAATGGGGTAGATGGGGCGGATGGGACCGGAGTCATATGCAACAAGGAGTGCTGCTTCTTCCGACATATCGACAATGAGTCGATTTGCATTGCAGCAAAATGTGCCCCTCGCGCAAATAGTTGAGGCAAAGGTGCTTTTTTTGCTTCTCTAAATCGAATGTTCTCTAGCATCGCAAAATATGCATGCAGGATGATTTGAGTTAGTATCAGATGTAATAAGTGCACTTGGGTTATATCTATGAACGCTGGCCTGGTGTCCGAATTACCAAGGCTTGATCCAAGTTCATCATCATTCTGCACCTCTTCTCCAAAAATGACTCCATAGAAGTCCAGGTAAACTGCTCATTGATTGACAAAACTTCTTCCCACTTCTCACGGGTAGTATGATCATGTTTGTGAGTGACGATATGAATAAGATATACGCGCAATATTTGTTGCGTAGTGGCCAAGGTTCGGATAACCCGGAAGTGAGAATTCATAAAATCACTGAGCTCCCCATGACCCTTGGAAGATCCCTCCTCGACACCTTTTAAGCCAAATATGATCTGAACATCTGCCTGAAAATATAAAACTTTTTTATGAAATCGATTAATAAGCAAGTCCACAGCCTTCTTGCAAGGCCACCAAATCTAGATCGTAAATATTGCAATTTTTCAAGTTGCAAGAAAATCCGGTCACTCAGAATAAAATCCATGAAAACGAGCAATCTCCAAGTTTAGATGTAGAAATGGCAGCCGTGTGGCTTCGTCCCCACATCCATGACAACTACGGATAATTCAAGTCGCGTGTCGTTATAGATCTCAGCTAAATCCAGCCTTTATAGCGAAGTCTGTGCGGAATCAAAGGCTAAGTTTAAGAAACTGACCCATTCCAATTGCGCAAGATTATCAGCATCATCAAACTAATCCAAGGAATCAGCAGTTAAATAATTCTTTATCGCTCTCGTGTCTTGCGGCAGCGTTTTGAGGACGAGCAGCGTCTTCCGGATTAGACAATTTTTGTTTAGTCGCACCATAGAGTAAGAATCTATATAGAGGCGCCAATTGCTCTGCCGCTCTCTTTTGGTACTTTGCCAATGATGCCACCTAGGCGAAAACAGATAATTTCCCGAGCTTTTTCAAAGTTCGATCGAACTTGTAATTCATTCCCACCTCATTCTGCACCGCTCTTGCTCACTGTTTGAATGTGGCGCCTCTATATAGATTCTTACTCTATGATCGCACAAAAAAAGAGAAAATAAAATGACACACAGGGTTAAAAATTGACCCTTTCACCCTTTACATTTTTTTGCGAAAATGCACGCATCTCCAAAAACGCAACGGAAACTTTGACTTTGTTGTAATTGTTATCACAGCATTTTTATACCCGTTACTAGTAGAGGAAAAGGGTATACTAGATTCGTCGGAAAGTATGTAACAGGCAGAAGGAAGCGTTTCCGACCCCATAAAGTACATATATTCTTGATCATGATCACTAGCCGAGTCGATCTAGTCATGTCCGTCTGTTCGTCTGTCTGTCTGTCCGGAAACTATAGGACCAAGGCTATTGAGATTTGGCGTGCAGATTCCTGAGCTTCTTACGCAGCGCAAGTTTGTTTCAGCAATGCGCCACGCCCACTCTAACGCCCACAAACCGCCCAAAACTGTGGCTGCTACAGTTTTGATGATAGAAAAGAGGTTTACTCGACTATAGCGTTCTTCCTTGTTCTGTCTAGCAACAACGAATTGGCTTGGCACACGAATGTATGTGTATGGCGGCTATAAATACATATTTGTATGCTATATGCGCTTTTATTGTTTATATTTATATTTATTTATATTTATATTATTATTAATTAAATTACACACAGTTTTTTTCTTTAAAAGCGCGAAATAAACGAAAAACCAAACGTCAGCTGTGTACACTAATAAACATATGTATGTGCGTGTGTTTGTGACCGAATGACCGCATAAAACAGAAAGCTTTTTGTTTAATTGGTATTAAATAATTGCGAAACCGAAATGCTGATTAGATAACGCGACAGATTTAGCGAGATAAGAAGCGAAGATAGAGGCAAAGAGCTAAAAGAGCACAAGGCGGTTAGTACACCTACGAGCACCTGCCTAGGTGCTGGCGGTCGGATGCGAAGACAGCCTATTTTAAGAAAATTCAGTTCTTACGCTTTTGGAAAAGTTCGCCTGTTTGGCGGAAAAACATCTACAAAAAGCTTAATATCTTACTAAAGCTACAGGCTTAGAAATGTGTTTTGAAATACTATGTACGCTCTCGGCTGAGGAACTTGTGAGATGGTTCCAAAGTCGCCGAGCTGGGGCAACCGAGCGGGTCGCAGGTTGCGGATAGCGGATGACCCCTCTCGAGGCCAACTGTGAATAAGCTGGTGGGATAAGTCAAACACGGAATCGTGGACGGAAGCCCCAGTAAATAAACAGTCCCGGACAGCCAGCGGGTATTTCGCAACGAAGCAATACCGACGATGCGAGTTGTTCAGCCGCATCTTAATAGTTGCTTTACACAAACCCACTCCCAACACAACACCTACCCACCTCCCCTCCCAAACAACATCTCACTCCGGGCCGTACTACGGTGTAATACGGACCGTGCCAAGAGCCAGCCTGGCTGGGGGCCCGGATCAAAACTAGCCCAGTCTCAAACGGTGTGCCCAGGGACATGGCGACCCCCTGTTCTAACTATCGACTTACCCGGGCATCGCGGATCTCTGCACGGGCGGACTTTTCCGCAACTCGTGGGACCAAATTATGGAACACATCAAGAAAACAAACAACACAACACAAAACACAGAGACGGGTACTCTTAAAAAACCCATGGATAAGATGAACACTGGCTCCACCATCCATACCAGCACGGTCCAGAAAGGGCCGCATCCCAAACTGGGGATGATGGGTGGCAGAAAGCCAGCCGCAAACGCCTCCGCCACGTGCGCATCTGCGCCGAAAGCAGCGGTAGGCACTGCCAAGGCGCTCGGGCCACCCGCTGGTGCTAAAAAATACACATACGCAGAAAGGCGGACTGCCGCCCAGACTCTGCGCTCACACACTAGGAGCACCGTTGCCACACCTTCGCCTGAATTGCTAAAAAAGGTAGAGTGGGCAAGGAAGGTGCTTTCAAACTACGGGCAGGATAAGCCCACTCAAGAAGGGACTCAGGCGAAAAGGCAGCGATCCCTCGAACTACCCGGGCCATCGGCGAAGAGATCTAAGATCCAGCCATCGGTCTCTTTCGCCGAAATCACGAAGAACCGTGTACTACTCGGCCTGATTGACAGGGGAAGTCCAGAGGGCAGGATCCCCAGGAACAAGTGGAAGGCAGTAGAGTTCCACCTTTCCCACATTTGCCTGCGCATGGTACGGGAGAAGCCAGGCACCTCGCTCTGCTGCATTGACGCGGGCTGGTACCAGGGCAGCGTCAAGGTGGTGGCCTGCGACAGTCAGCGGTCGGCTGACATGTATAAACAGGCGACGAGCAAGCTCGGCGAGGTATACGAAGGGGCGAACATCGTTGCGCTTTACTGGTGCGATGTCCCCAGTAGACCCCGAGCCAGGATCTGGCTTCCAGCAGCGATCAAGGCGCCGGAGGACAGCCTCTTCATGTTGCGAATGCAACCCGCACCTCCCCACGAAGGACTGGAAAGTCGTCAAGGTGGGGTGAAAGGGACGTCAACCAGGCGGTGTTGGTCCTGAACAAGGAGTCAGTTGCTCCGATCGAGACTGCTCGAGGAGTGCTGAACTTCGGGTTCAGTGCGATACACATCAAGGTGTATAAGGGCGACTCCAACGCCGCTAGCAGCTCTGCCAGCAACCCAGCCGAGCAGGTGCTTGCTGAGGAGTTGGAGGCACCTGGTGGGCCGGAGGACGGCTACTTTAGCGACTCGTCGCTAAGCTGCAAAGTGGCTCTATAAGGGTTCTATCGGCCTACTTGGCCTTTGAAAAGGATGCGCTGGTCAGAGGACTGGCAGAGGAATGCGAAAAGCTGAAGAACAGTTTGGTAATAGGCTGTGACGCCAACGCCCATAACACCCAGTGGGGTTGCCCAAACAACAACGACAGAGGTGAGTCTCTTTTTGATTTTTTTCTAAATTCGAACCTATTCTTATACAAAAGGGGCAATGTCCCTACCTCGCCTTCCTTGACATAGAGGGAGCGTTTAATAATGTGCTTCCCATAGCCCAGAATCTCTCACAGAACTAGGTGTTGAGCCGCCAATGGTGGGGTTGATCCATTAATTGCTGATAAGCAGAATGGTCACAGCCACACTAGGAACCTCAGCCCAGACCAGACTAGTAAACAGAGGCACCCCGCAAGGAGGTGTTCTATCACACCTCCTATGGAATATCACAGTAAATAAACTACTGCGGATTCTGGAGGGAGGTGGCTGTAAGGTAGTGGCATACGCAGACAATGTCGCTATCATCTTTAATGGAAAATATCCAAAAATACTTTGCGATCTTATGACCTCTAAACTTAAAATACTATCGGAATGGACGATAGCAAACGGACTCGGGGTAAATCCCTCGAAAACAGAACTTGTTCTATTTACAAATAGGTACAAAATTCCACAACTTAACCCACCCATTTTAAACATTTGTAATCTCTCTTTTAGCGATCACGACAGGTACTTGGGGTTAGTACTAGATAAGCGCCTCAAATGGGGCTTAAACAACCAAGAGAGAACCAAAAAAGCGACTATTGCACTTTACTCCTGTAAAAAAGCAATCGGGCTAAGATGGGGCATGTCCCCAAGAATAGTTAACTGGATATACACAGCGGTAGTCAAGCCAATCCTACTGTACGGAGTGGCTCTGTGGTGGACCGCCTTGCACAAACAATGCATACTGACTCCTCTAAACAAAGTACAGCGAATTGCGGCTTTGTGAATTAGTGGAGCCCTTCGAACCACCCCGAATGAAGCGCTGACTTAGCCTGGACTTAGCAGGCATGGAAAGGGCCAAATCGGCAGCTATTCGACTGAGGGACACAGGGCAGTGGAAAGCCCAATTTTATGGCCATGCTAAAATTCTCCAGCATGATAAATCGATTCCGAAGATCACGGATCTATGCAAGTCCATTGAATATAGTCACACACCCTTTGAGGCCCTGATTCCTGATAGAGAGGAATGGGAACAGGGCCGACTGGGCACGACGGACGCAATCTGTTTCTATACAGATGGCTCCAAATTAGAAGGACACGTTGGCGGAGGTGTATACTCCGAACACTTAGATATCAGGAAGTCATTCAGGCTCCCGGACCACTGTAGCGTCTTTCAGGCGGAGGTCCACGCTATAAAAGAAGCACTAACATGTTTAGGGAACTGTAGCCTCCAGAGAGGACACCTAAACATATATAGTGACAGCCAAGCGGCTATTAAATCGATCTACTCGACAAACACCAACTCCCGTACAATAGCAGACTGTCGCAGATCTCTCCACGAGATGGCAAATCAGTTTACTATCAGCATAATATGGGTTCCGGGTCACCGGGACATCGTAGGCGACTGCATAGCGGACGAATTAGCCAGGCAGGGCACCACCAAGCCTTTTCTCCCAGGAAAGGAGAATGTCGGTATGCCCATGTCTACTTGCAAGCTAAACATAAAAAACTACTTCAACACACTAGCCAACACCCATTGGCAAAACGCACCACAGTGTCGCAACTCTCACAAGACATGGCCTGTGATAAACAACAAAAAAACCTCGGAGTTACTCAAACTCAGCCGCACAGAGTGTGGCATGTTGATTCGAGCTCTAACAGGCCACTGGCTTGTTGGCGCACATGCCGGCAGGCTAAAAACCCCGCAAAATGATTTCTGCAGAAGCTGTAGGGATGAGGAAGAAGTGGAAACGGTAGAAAACCTTCTCTGCTTCTGCCCAGCCCTATGTAGACTCAGTCTGAAACACTTAAGAAGCCCCTTCATCGACGATCTTACCGAAATATCGGAGATTAATCTCAAAAACATTAGTGCCTTTATTAAATCTTCCGGGTGGAAGACATGCTGATCAGATTAACACAGGCTGGAACTACTAGAAACGAGACCCTAGGAGAAGGAAAAAACGAGATCATGCGGTATCACAATGGACCCATTGAGGTCAAAGTGTGTCGGACTATAGTCCGACAGCCGCCCTAACCTAACCTAACCTAACCTATTATGTACGCTTTTCTAACATGATTTGTCTAAATACCATCGTTTAAAAACTATTGGCATTATTTTTGTTAATTTATTTGTATTCCGATATTGCTTACCTTTTTTTTCTTAAAAACGGCCTTGACGATTTTGGTTTAACTTTGGACAACATTGAATTTTGCATGGGCGTATCCAAACGCTATTTAAGGGTCATGGAATATTTATTCGTTACTCGTAGAGTAAAAGGGTATACAACATTCGTCGGAAAATATGTAACAGGCAGAAGGAAGCGTTTCCGACCCCATGAAGTATATATATTCTTGATCTGGAACACTAGCCAAGTCGATCTAGCCATGTCCGTCTGTCCGTCTGCCTGTCCATCCGGATGAACACTGAGATCTCGGAAACTATAAGAGCTAGGCTACTGAATTTGGCATGCAGATTCCTGAACTTCTTACGCAAGTTTGTTTCAGTAGCGTGCCACGCCCACTCTTACGCCCACAAACCGCCCAACACTGTGGATCCTACATTTTTAATGCTAGAATAAAAATGTTAACTAAAATTTATTGTTCTCATCAAAACCTATCGATTGCAATAAAAACAAGGAAGAACGCTATAGTCGAGTACCTCGACTATCAGATACCCCTTACTCAGCTAAATGGAGATATGCAAGCAGCAAAGCGAGATTAAAATGCGCCACCTACCGGCGGTAGACAGATTTAAGCGTTATGGGCGTTAGAGTGGGCGTGGCAAATTTATTTTTGGATAAATCGATAGGTATTGACGACACCAATACATTTCAGTTAAAATTTTTTATGTAGCATGCAAATTGTGGGCGTCACAGGTTTTCGCGGTTTGTGGGCGTTTAAGTATGCGTGGCAAACTTTTTTTTAGGTCAATCGATAGGTATTGATGAGAACAATACATTTCAGTTAAAATTTTTTATCTAGCATCAAAACTGTTGGAGTTACAGTTTTGGGCGGTTTGTGGGCGTTAGAGTGGGCGTGGCAGTCTACTGAAACAAACTTGCGCTGCGTAGGAAGCTCAGGAATCTGTACACCAAATCTCAATAGCCTAGCTCTCATAGTTTCCGAGTTCTCAGCGTTCATCCGGACAGACAGACGGACAGACGGACAGACGGACAGACGGACAGACGGACAGACGGACATGGCTAGATCGACTCGGCTAGTGATCCTGATCAAGAATATATATACTTTATGGGGTCGGAAACGCTTCCTTCTGCCTGTTACATACTTTCCGACGAATCTAGTATACCCTTTTACTCTACGAGTAACGGGTATAACAAGGAAGAACGCTATAGTCGAGTACCTCGACTATCAGATACCCATTACTCAGCTAAATAGAGATATGCAAGTAGCAAAGCGAGATTAAAATGCGCCACCTACCGGCGGTAGACCGTTAGAGTGGGCGTGGCAAATTTTTTTTTGGATCAATCGATAGGTATTGACGAGACCAATACATACAGTTAAAATTTTTTATCTAGCATGAAAATTGTGGGCATCGCAGGTTTTCGCGGTTTGTAGGCGTTAAAGTGGGCGTGGCAAACTTTTTTTTGGGTCAATCGATTGGTATTGGTGAGAACAATACATTTCAGTTAAAATTTTTATTCTAGCATCAAAACTGTACGAGCCACAGTTTTGGGCGGTTTGTGGGCGTTAGAGTAGGCGTGGCAGTCTACTGAAACAAACTTGCGCTGCGTAAGAAGCTCAGGAATCTTTACGCCAAATCTCAATAGCCTAGCTCTCATAGTTTCCGAGATCTCAGCGTTCATCCGGACAGACGGGCAGACGGACATGGCTAGATCGACTCGGCTAGTGATCCTGATCACGAATATATATACTTTATGGGGTCGGAAACACTTCCTTCTGCCTGTTACATACTTTCCGACGAATCTAGTGTACCCTTTTACTCTACGAGTAACGGGTATAAAAAGTTTGCCACGCCCCCTTTAACGCCCACGAATCTCCCACAAATCGCCCACAAACTCCAAAAAATCGTAAATATGAACGAGGATATCTCGAAAATTATCAAAGATAGAGAATTACGATTTCAGACTTAGATTCCGTAGCCTTGAGCGCAGCGCAAGTTTGTTACGCGAATATGTCACGCACACTCTAACGCCCACAAACCGAGTAAGAAACAAATTTTAAATGTAATGTATTAATCTCTCAACACCTATTGATTGACCAAAAAAAAAAGTTTGTCACGACCACCCTAGCGCCCATAAATCTTTCTACCGCCCACTTAACCATATATTGAGATCGGGGGTAGGTGGCGCATTTTAATATCGCTTTGCTGCTTGCATATCTCCATTTCCCTTTTATCCTTTTAGCTGAGTAAGGGGTATCTGATAGTCGAGGTACTTGACTAAAGCGTTCTTTCTTGTTTAAATTGTTATAAGATGTTCCATATAAGAAACTTGAATTCTACGGCTTTTGGGAAAGTATATGAATATTATAATTGATGTTCAAGACGAAAAACTTCTGATATGAAAGAAACACTTTTTATCGTAGTAAAAATCAACAAACAAAAGTTCTGGTATCAACTTTTGTGACGAAAATGTATTATACGATTTACTACAAAACTACACCTTGTAAAATGTGTACAGTTGCAAATTTTTCAATTGAAAGGCTTTAATCTTAACTTAAGTAAATCTTTTTTAAAACTGAGCGGGTATCTGATAGGCGTGACATTCGATTATAGTGTTCTCTGTTTCTTTACCTGTTACTCGTAGATGAAAAGGGTATATTCTGGGAAAAGTATGTAGCAGAAGGCAGCGTTTCCGACCCCATAGTGAATATATGTTCTTGATCAGGATACCAGCCGAGTCGTCCATCAATCTGTATGAGATCTTGGAAACTATAAAAGCTAGAGTTTTTGGTTTAGGTATGCAAATTCTAAATCTTCTTGCGCAGAAAAGTTTATTTCAACAGGGTGCTTACCCACTCTAAAGTCCACACTTTTTTATATTTTGAAAATTTTATAAATCCATCCAATCATGCATAGCTCCATTTCCTGAGCACTCCCTTAAGCTGAGTAACGGGTATCTAATAGTCGAGGCCATCGACTATAGCGCTATTTCTTGTTAGAAACAATTTCTTTATCAGGTTCACTAACCGGATTAAAAGCCAATCGACGCGTACTTCGGTAAAGAATATTATTATTTAAGAACAAAAACTTTACTTTTCGCTTCCGATTTTCCCAGCATAATTAGTAGAATATTATATAATATATAGTTGTTTGGTAGTATGGTGCACTTCGTCAAATCTTTAAATACGTTTATCTCAAAATGCTATTTTTTGATATGTGTCACTCATCTAGAAAAATAGCTATCGGTAAATTAAAGCGATGAAGCCTTGAATAGACAATTGTAAGGGCTAATTTCCACTCGCATCTAAGGTGCGACTTTAGATACTTGCAAAAAACCGTATGGTAAACTTGACCACTATAATATAAAAATGGGAACAACTAGTTTGAATTGGCCATTTGAACTATTAAATAGTTACTCCCACAAATTATGTAATCGTAAGTGCTACTATAAAAATAGTTTTGCAATTATAAAAAGGGGTGGGATGGTTCCAACCTATAATTACGTCACTGTAGTAATAGTAATAGTTAATTTCCTATATTCTATTGCAATAACAAAAAACACATCACTGGAACATAACTATGTTAATAGTGGTTTAACTATTAAATAATAACGAAACCTTGAGCTATGACATGTACAACAATTTTAAACAGTAAAGTGATATTTTTATGATACAAGTATCTAGGTGACGAGTAGGGCAAGGTGACGAACTCGTCAAAGTTCCAAATAATTGAAGTCGATTTTTCTTATCGTGTCTAAAATATATTTACAATAATTGATTAATTCGTAAGATAATTATAGCCGTTACTCGTAGAGTAAAAGGTTACACTAGACTCGTCGGCAAGTATGTAACAGGTAAAAGGAAGCGTTTGCGACCCCATAAAGTATATATTCTTATTCAGGATCTATATCAGGACAGCGGCTACATTTTTATATATCTGGCCTTAATTGGTCCGACCTCTACTCATACCAAAATATGGGTGATGAAATTTTGTCTAGTATTACCGTGCTTAACTCTCTATTTCAATCACTGTAAAGTTCAATTCTCTCAGAACCCGAGAAAGTTTTACAATTTTGCTAACACTAAGCGTAAATCCACCAATTATCCTTCTTCGTTATCTTTTGAAAATATTACAACAACAACAGATCATGCGATAGCCGATATTTTTGTCAAGTTTTTTCAAACGACATATTCTGCTTTACCTCATTCTTGATAGCCTTGTTCTTGCACTTTATCCAAGTCGAATTAAATATTCTGTCCCACCTTAAACGAAAGCTCTTTGCTTGTTGATTGTCCTGATTGAATTCCTGGCTGCGTGCTTAGATATTGCGCGGAGACCCTATACCAGCCGCTTCTCAAATTATTTACCTTACATTTATTGTTGTTGAACGTTGATGCACTAAGAGCAGTACAAACAAGTGGCCCAAACGACACCAAGCACGTGCTTGTTACGCGCGGGCCCATTTTTATTTCGGGCAAATACGGTTCGCGAGGAAGGTACATAGAACAAATAAAGACAGGCCAAAACATAGATCAACAAGATTAAAGCAAATGAGCTAAGATTTTAGTTTTTAGTACACGGATAGAAGTTGAGGAACAAATTAAATGATACAGGTTGTTATAATTATTAGAAAGAACGCGAAAGGGCTCATGCTGACTAAAATTAGATGAACATCGTGGCAAGTTAATAGGATGATAGTTTCGCATTAGTCTAACAGGAACATTGAAAGTTAGGCGGCTTACCAAATCTACAGAATCAATATCGCCTCTGATAAGATTATTCATAAAAATAGTACCAAGCATAATTCTACGGCTTACTAGACTAGGCAAATTAATTAATAGCAATCTACTCGAGTAAGAAGGCAACCTGACGTTTTGATCCCAGTTCAAACCACGTAAGGCAAAAAGAAGAAATTGTTTCTGTACGGACTCTATACGGTCAATGTGCACTTGATACTGAGGACTCCAAACGGAAGAACAGTATTCTAAATTAGGTCGGACAAGTGAGGTAAATAATAATTTGGTAGTGTATGGATCATCAAATTCTTTAGACCAACGCTTTATAAACCCAAGAACACTCATAGCTTTATTTACAGTAGAGGTTATGTGGGAGTCAAATTTAAGTTTAGGATCTAGGAGAACACCTAAATCGTTTACTGAGTATATTCGGTCCAAGGACATGTTCTGAAGAGAGTAACTCGTGAACGTTTGCGTACCCCTATAAAAAGTCATAACGTTGCATTTAAGATAGTTTAAATTCAAAAGGTTGTACTGACACCATTCCTGGAATCTATTTAAGTCTGACTGCAAGCAGAAACCAGATTCAATGTTATTATATGAAAAACAAAGCTTAACATCATCAGCATACATTAGTACACGAGAGTGATTTACGATAGAAGGAAGATCATTTATAAACAGAGTAAACAGCAAAGGGCCTAAATGACTGCCCTGAGGCACTCCAGATGTCACGTTGATCATCTTGGAAACAGCGTTTTTGAATAAAACCCTCTGAGATCTACCATTCAAATAACTTGAAATCCAAGTTAACAGATTATTCGGAAACCCAAGCAGATCTAATTTGAATAAAAGAAGAGAGTGGTTAACAGAGTCAAAGGCTTTACTAAAATCTGTATATATAACGTCTGTCTGTAATTTTTTGTTAAATCCATCTAGTACAAAAGATGTCAATTCGAGCAGGTGGTCGATCTACGCTTAACAAAACCATGTTGACACGGCGATATTAAAGAGGAGCACAAATGTTGCAACTGAGAGGTAATAATGCGTTCAAATGTTTTAGGAATTGCAGACAATTTGGAGATTCCTCTATAGTTCTGAGCATTAACCTTCGCACCCTTTTTGTGGAGTGGAATAATAAAAGAATCTTTCCAGATAGTAGGAAAAACAGATGATGAGATAGACAAATTAAAAAGTTTAAGAATGGGTTTACAAATAGTTCGGGCACAAAAATTAAGAACACACCCAGGGAGTCCATCTGGCCCCGGAGAATAGGTTGGCGTTATAGTTTCTAAATCCCTTAAGAGAGAACTCTCGGTGATTACAGGAGAAAAAATACAATTTGCCCTGTTTAAGTGATTAGGGTAGCTAGAATTAGACCATGAAACAGAACTATAAGTAGATTGGAAGAATTCAGCAAATAAATCTGCAATTTCGGGATCCGTAGATGCCTCAATAGAGTTTAATCGTACGGATGATGGCAATGCTGAAGACTTTCGCTTAGCATTGACAAAGTTATAAAATTTCCTCGGATCCTTTGAAAATTCAAATTTACATTGGTTCAAATACATGGAATAGCAATGAGTGTTAAGTACATTAAAATTAGTACGAGCCACCACATATCTTGAAAAATCGGATGGCCTACCCGACTTTTTGTACTTTTTATAGAAGTTTGTTTTTAGGTTTCTAAGTCTTTGCAACTGATTGGTAAACCAAGGTGGCCTGTCTAACTTAGGAGGAAAACTGTCAGGAACACATTCACTGAAAAAAGAGTTTAGGACACTATAAAATAGTTCCGTAGCACTTTCAATATCCAAGCAATTATATTAATTTTTCCAGTTATATTGTGAAATCAAGTTGTTGAGTTTACTAAAGTCACATTTACGAAAGCATCTACATTTATTTGGAGAAAGTGAAGGAGAGAGGGTATCAATGCTGGGAAGACAAATTGTAAGTTCTAATGTGGGATGATACTGGTCTTCAGGCACAACTAGTGGGTCGATTCTAGATACAGTGACTTCAGACGGATCTAAAACAAATACTAGATCTAATTGTCTGTTTAGTGAATTACGTATAAAGCTAACTTGCTGTAATGATAATTCTAACAGACCGGCAACGAAGTCATGGTCAGATAAAGGGGTAGAGACAAGTGAGTCAGTGGAAAGGGACCAAGAAATGTCAGGGAGATTGAAATCACCCAAAACAATTAAAAGATCCCTTTCGGAAATATGAGATAAAACAGTTTTTATTGCAGACGAATGTTGCTCATAAATTGTTAAGTCGGATCCAGGTGGAATATAAGAACAAGTTACATAAATAGAAAAAGATTTCAAAGAAACTTTAACACCAACGAATTCTATGTCATTGGGATTAAGAAAGAATATTCTCTCCGATGATAAAGTAGAGGTAACGGCAACCAGCACCCCACCCCCCCTACGAGGAGAGCGATCAGTTCTATACGTATTAAAATTTTTAGACAGAACTTCGGAGTCTGATATCTCCGGTTTCAGCCAAGTCTCAGTAAAGGCCAGAATGTCTTCAGAAAAGGCAGAGGAGTCAGCATAAAGCTTAGGTAGTTTCATATTGAGTATACCAAAACATCTGCAGATGTGGTTTCAGGTGTTAAACGAGACACAAATAATTGCTTCCTATATGGAACAACCGAGAGGCTCTTTCTTCCACCATTTGCAATCTGAACATCGTTCGTCTGATTACCAAGACTAGGGACTCCTATAGAGCTAACTTCACCAGTAGGCACAGAAAGCTGCATAGGGTTTGACCCCTTAGTCTGACTAGCAGAAACAGGGACTCCTCCAGAGCTTTTGGTACCTATGGGTACTGCTGTCAGAGAAACTTTAGGTCCCCCAGACCCAGTAGATGCCGACATAGCTGCCGTTACCGATCGGGTACAAATATTTGGAGCTAAGTTGGGATTTGGAACTGATGCCTTTACGGGAGCAGATTTTGAAAGAGCGGTCTTTTTACGTTTAGGTGACCCTACTGACATTTTTTTATTATCAAGGTCCGCCTTAAACTCTTTAAAATCAGCAACTACGCTCATAAGCTTATCAAAAAGTTTCATAAAACGATCATTTATCAGCGCAACATAGCCATCCAAATCACGGTCTATTTCAACGCAAGAGGCACAAGTCCACGAAAAACCAACACGCAGATCAATAAAATCTTTTACTCTGCCAACAAGTCCAGTACATTTTGGATGAATGACTGTATTGCAGAGACGACAATAAATAAAAACATCATTAGGTGACGATCCAAACTCACAATCTTTCTTGGAACAAAAAAGAGCCATTTTTACGTATTTAAATTTAAGAAAAAAAGTTGTTTATAAAACCAAAGTATCAAAAGAATTATAAATACCTCACTTAATTTGACACTGGGATCAAACAATAAAAATGTAGACACACAAAAACACAAAAGTATAAGAGCGCGAAGAGACTGCGAAAGCGAGAGAGCGCGACAGAGTGGCTGTCGACTGAGCGTGGCTTGCGAAACACAAACAAAATATACACGACAACAGTTGCGACGACAAGAAACGGGAGAGAGATTACAAGAGAGAGAGATTACAGATTATGGGAAACAACAACAAAAGCTATTGAAACAAATGCACCGCAGCTTACAGAAGTTACAATAAACAAATGCACAGGTTAAAAACAGAGTTAGGTTTTGTTAAAATTGCTACAATAAAATAGACAATTAAACGATTAGACGATTTAAAACACAAGCACGGCTGGTTATGTTGGACTAAGACACAAATCAAGGCACCAGTAACACAGATATTAATGACAAATTGACAAAAATCACAGAGCACAAGATAAACACAACCGGTCACAAGCGATGCTAAATCGAAGATCGAATCTTCACAATTTCTCAATATGTGAAAGGAATCGTTTGTAATTTCTCTCCCAAGAAGGGTAGCAAAGCGGCATGCATTTAAAGAGGTATCTCTAAATTGTCAGCGATGCCAAGCCCCTCTATAGATCAGTTATATCTCCGTGTAAACATGGACTTGTGAAACGCAGATCAACAACCACTTTCCTTTTGGAACTTACATTATTTTTAATAAACGGATATAAACAGGCAAGGAATCCGAAGTTTTTATACCCTTGCAGTTATAAAAAATAATTAATGTTAGTGCACCATGTTAAATTTTTAAGGATTGTTGCTAGCTTCAGTGATATTTGTATAAAATTCAATTTGTAATGCTGAAAAGTTACAATATTCTATATCCCAGACTAAAAAAATAAAATCAAAATCATCGTATCAAAATTTTTTAAAAATACTTAGTTTATTGTTTCTCTGACCGTTTTTTTGGCCGCTTTATGTAAGAGTCGTCCAATTTTTATTAAATTTAATTCGAAATTCCTAAAAATACAAAAAATGATATTCTTAATAATACAAAATAATATGTCAAAAAACACCGAAGCAATAACTTGTTTCATATTATATTCCCACCAATTTTCCGATCGTTTCTATGACAACTATATGATATAGTCGTCCAATTTTGATGAAATTTAATTCAAAATTCAGGACTTATTAAAAAATGTTATTTTCAAGCGTAGGAGGTTATTTTTTTTACTTTTTAAAATTTTCTTTTCCGATTACTCCTATAGACTTTTGGGAAAGTTTAGCCCGATAGCTTTAAAACTGAGAGACTGGTTTGCGTAGAAACGGACGGACAGACGGACATGGCTAGATCGACTCATCTAGTGATGCTGATCAAGAATATATTTACTTTATGGGGTCGGAAACGTCTCCTTCACTGCGTTGCAAACTTCTGACTGAAATCATAATACCCTCTGCAAGGGCATAAAAACATCTTCAAGCAGACTCCATACTCCATACATTATACACACTTTAGTAAAGCATTCAGTAAATCGCGTTCTTCTGGATTTAATTTAATTTGTGCAGAACACAAAGAATACATTGTATAATCCACGTTACCTCCGGTGTTCCACAAGGTAGCCACCTGGGGCCGCTACTTTTTACTTCATTTATAAATGGCCTTCCCTAAGTTAAAGCTCATTATTCCGTACGAATATTATGTGAAATTATGCCTGCAGTACAAGGATGCTTCGTGCCAGTCCAACTTACAATCCGACTTTAATAATTTTCAAACATAGTGCACAGACAATTTACTGAACTTAAATGGCTCTAAGTGTAAGGTAATGACTTGTTGTCGAGTCAATATTCAATATGCGACATATACGGGACGGCTCAGTGGATAGAATAACTCTAGTAAACGAACTTGGCGTTCTTTTGGACCCAAGACTAAAATTTGCTCATCATATGTCGTCCATGTTTAATAAATGTAGGGGTGCGCTTGGCTTTATTAAAGGTGGTCAAGACAGACAAGGACAAACCTCATTTATTTCGCTTGCCCTACCCGATACTTGAGTTTGGATCTGCCCAGTACGGAATTCATTTTGATCGTATCAAATTTGTTCAGAAGAACTTTTTGCTATTGGCCTTAAAGCATCTAAACTGGAATGCAAACCTGATTTTACCTTCTTGTTCTAGTAGATTACTCCTAATTAATTTACCCTCCCTAGCCAACCGCAAAACGATGCTTGGAACAGTCTTTATTGATAACCTTAGTCGAGGTGGAATTGATAGCCCCAGGCTTGGTTAGCCACCTAAATTTTCTGTTCCATACAGATTAACAAGAAATTACATTCCTCTAATGTTAAATCATTGTAGATATAACTATGACTTGCATGAGCCTTTCAGAGTATTATTTTCGGACTATAATACCCTTTATCCTATTATCTCAAACTCTGATTACTTAATTTTAAATTTTCTAGCACAGATTTAGATCCTAGTTATTTCGTCGAACTATATCTTTATTTTTCTAAGCGTCTATCATCTCGCGAATTGGAGCCGTACGACACACGGCAGCGCCCATCGTCTTAAGAAAAATGAAAACATATCCGATTAGAACTGGAGAATGACCCTCTGGAAGATCCTTTCCTGTATCCAGGCCATTTCGACAAAATTTGGAGAAGGTATGGAGGTCCATTAGCACAAAGAGAATGCTTTAGCCATTCTTTCGGGGTGCATCCTCGAGACACCACATTTGCCGGGTTTAAGCTTGTTGGAATGTAATGCCATGTAATTTATACCAATACGTTAAACTCCCTTGGAGGTTGCCAAATCCAAGCAAACACAATGAAAGAGTTAGACCAGCAATGAAAGGCACAGTTGAAATCGATGGTTTCCCTGACGCTGACGATAAGTTCCGCCAATAAAAGCGACGCAGGAAGTTGCAACCTTGAAATTGTTAAGGCCTTTAAAGTGGCTACTCTGGACTTTGCGCAGAGAATGTGGGCTTTTGCGTCTCCATTGACCTCCCACCGCAAGTATAAGCATATACCATCCATATATATCATCCCAATCCACGTTAGCACTCCATAAGGATTGCTAAAAGATTTTGGATTATGTAAAGATTGGTGTTATCAAACCGAGCGGATCATTGAATTGGTATGAGACGAAATTTGGGAGAAAATAAATAAGAGGTGGTCAGAAGATACGTCTCAGTTTAGTCCCAATGCCTTGGCGATATCTGTTAGATCGTGAAATTTTATGAGCTGTTGTTTGTCTTGATCAGATTCCCCGTCGAGGGAACTTGACTCACTCGAACACCATTATCGGATTGGAAAGTGCCCTCGCGACAGCAGCTCCTTTACCTGACGACGAATTTCTCTCACCTCCTCAATTGAAACCCCACCCTCTGGTGGTTATCCGCCTAGAAATCCATATGAACAATTTTCGATCCAGTTGGAAATGATTCCTATTCATCGTAAGATAGCTGATGCATTGGTCTTGTAGCCAAGAAGGCAGCTGGCTCGTGCTATAAGTCACCGTTTTCTCTCTACAAAGGGATAGTTTGAAAAATCTAAGGCAAAGGAGTATTTTAAAATTTGTTTGCTGTATTGGTGGCCCAGCAAGAAGTAAGTCGTTTAGAGAGCTACCAGAAGTCGTTTTAGTAGACCCATCGAAGACGACACGAAGCTTTGTACTTGTACTTTCTTGCTAATGTACACTATGGTGAGGCAAGAAGAATTGTTCTACCCCTGCGTCCTCTGAGGCCAGAGACATATCACCTAAGTATATGAACTCCTGTAGAATAAATTTCCCAAAATCGCTTCACTATGGCGGCACGAGTGACATCGTCAGAATAATCAGTAGAATTCTTGATAATGGCTGCTAGGACTGATTTATGATTTGGCTTACCTGACATCTTTCCAGAAACGATCCAACAAAGTTTGGTGTTCTGAAGAGTTGGCAACGTGCTATCCAAATGAATTTGACCCATAGAAATTATTTTGGAAAACAGACTAGTACTAATTATCCGAGTTCATGGAAGATTCTCTAATACCAGAAATGATCGTATGCACATTTTTCTGTTTCAAATTTAATTGGCTAGCAGACGAAAAGTTAAGAAGTTTAACTTAGAAGCTGATGTGATGATGCGTTAGTGCTGATGATGTAGTTGGTAATGGTTGAGAGCTCAAGAGAGGATCGGATGGTGGAGATGAAAATGGGGTAGATGGGGCGGATGGGACCGGAGTCATATGCAACAAGGAGTGCTGTTTCTTCCGACAATATCGACAATGAGTCGATTTGCATTGCAGCAAAATGTGCCCCTCGCGCAAATAGTTGAGGCAAAGGTGCTTTTTTTGCTTCTCTAAATCGAATGTTCTCTAGCATCGCAAAATAGGCATGCAGGATGATTTGAGTTAGTAGCAGATGTAATAAGTGCTCTTGGGTTATATCTATGTACGCTGGCCTGGTTTCCGAATTACCAAGGCTTGATCCAAGTTCTCCATCATTCTGCACCTCTTCTCCAAAAATGACTCCATAAAAGTCCAGGTAAACTGCTCATTGATTGACAAATCTTCTTCCCACTTCTCACGGGTAGTATGATCATGCTTGTGAGTGACGATATGAATAAGAAATACGCGCAATATTTGTTGGCCAGGGTTCGGATAACCCGGAAGTGAGAATTCATAAAATCACTGAGCTCCCGATGACCCTTGGTAGATCCCTCCTCGACACCTTTTAAGCCAAATATGATCTGAACATCTGCCTGAAAATATAAAACTTTTTTATGAAATCGATTAATAAGCAAGTCCACAGCCTTCTTGCAAGGCCACCAAATCTAGGTCGTAAATATTGCAATTTTTCAAGTTGCAAGAAAATCCGGCCACTCAGAATAAAATCCATGAAAACGAGCAATCTCCAAGTTTGGCAATCGTGGCTTCCGAAACAGAAACGAAAGATCCGCATTGGTATTTATATCTATAGATGTAGAAATGGCAGCCGTGTGGCTTCGTCCTCACATCCATGACAACAACGGATAATTCAAGTCGCGTGTCGTTATAGATCTCAGTTAAATCCAGCCTTTCCAGTGAAGTCTGCGCGGAATCAAAGGCTACGTTTAAGGAACTGACCCATTCCAATTGCGCAAGATTATCAGCATCATCAAACTAATCCAAGGAACCAGCAGTTAAATAATTTTTTATCGCTCTCGTGTCTTGCGGCAGCGTTTTGAGGTCGAACAGCGTCTTCCGGACTAGACAATTTTTGTTTAATCGCACAAAAAAAGAGGACATAAAATGACACACAGGGTTAAAAATTCACCCTTTCACCCTTTAGATTTTTTTGCGAAAATGCACGCGTCTTCAAAAACGCAACGCAAACTTTGACTTTGTTGTAATGGTTATCACAGAATTTTTATACCCGTTACTCGTAGAGTAAAAGGGTATACTAGATTCGTCGGAAAGTATGTAACAGGCAGAAAGAAGCGTTTCCGACCCCATAAAGTATATATATTCTTGATCATGATCACTAGCCGAGTCGATCTAGTCATGTCCGTCTGTCCGTCTGTCTGTCTGTCCGGATGAACGCTGAGATCTCGGAAACTATAAGACCTAGGCTATTGAGATTTGGTGTGCAGATTCCTGAGCTTCTTACGCAGCGCAAGTTTGTTTCAGTAGACTGCCACGCCCACTCTAACACCCACAAACCGCCCAAAACTGTGGCTTCTACAGTTTTGATGATAGAATTAAAGTTTTAACTGAAATGTATTGCTCTCATCAATACCTATCGATTGATTCAAAAAAGTTTTCCACGCCCACTTTAACGCCCACAAACCGCCCAAACCGGTGACGCCCACAATTTTCATGCTAGATACAAAATTTTAGCTTAAATGTATTGGAACCGTCAATACCTATCGATTGATCCAAAAAAAAATTTGCCACGCCCACTCTAACGCCCATAACCCGTAAATCTGTCTACCTCCGGTAGGTGGCGCTTTTTAATCTCGCTTTGCTGCTTGCATATCTCCATTTCCCTTTGGTCCCTGACTTAGCTGAGTAACGGGTATCTGATAGTCGAGGTACTCGACTATAGCGTTCTTCCTTGTTCTGTCTAGCAACAACGAATTGGCTTGGCACACGAATGTATGTGTATGGCGGCTATAAATACATATATGTATGCTATATGCTCTTTTATTGTTTATATTTATATTTATTTATGTTTATATTATTATTAATTAAATTACACGCAGTTTTTTCTTTAAAAGCGCGAAATAAACGAAAAACCAAACGTCAGCTGTGTACACTAATAAACATATGTATGTGCGTGTGTTTGTGACCGAATGACCGCAAAAAACAGAATGCTTTTTGTTTAATTGGTATTAAATAATTGCGAAACCGAAATGCTGATTAGATAACTCGACAGATTTAGCGAGATAAGAAGCGAAGATGTAGGCAAAGAGCTAAGAGAGCACAAGGCGGTTAGTACACCTACGAGCACCTGCATATGTGCTGGCGGTCAAATGCGAAGACAGCTTATTTTAAGAAAATTCAGTTCTACCAATTTCGGAAAAGCTCGCGTGTTTGGCGGAAAAACATCTATAAAAAGCTTCATGCTTAGAAATGTGTTTTGAAATACTATGTACGCTTTTCTAACATGATTTGTCTAAATACCATCGTTTAAAAACTATGGGCATTATTTTTGTTTATTTATTTGTATTTCGAATTTGGTCAAAAACGTCCTTGACGATTTTGGTTTAACTTTGGACAACATTGAATTTTACATGGGCGTATCCAAACGCTATTTAAGGGTCATGGAATATTTACTCGTTACGTTTACGTAGAGTAAAAGGGTATACAACATTCGTCGGAAAGTATGTAACAGGCAGAAGGAAGCGTTTCCGACCCCATGAAGTATATATACTTTTGATCAGGAACACTAGCCAAGTCGATCTAGCCATGTCAGTCTGTCCGTCTGCCTGTCCGTCCGGATGAACACTGAGATCTCGGAAACTATAAGAGCTAGGTTACTGAATTTGGCATGCAGATTCCTGAACTTCTTACGCAAGTTTGTTTCAGCAGCGTGCCACGCCCACTCTTACGCCCACAAACCGCCCAACACTGTGGATCCTACATTTTTAATGCTAGAATAAAAATGTTAACTAAAATTTATAGTTCTCATCAAAACCTATCGATTGCAATAAAAACAAGGAAGAACGCTATAGTCGAGTACCTCGACTATCAGATACCCGTTACTCAAAGGGAAAAGGAGATATGCAAGCAGCAAAGCGAGATTAAAATGCGCCACTAACCGGCGGTAGACAGGGCGTGGCAAATTTATTTTTAAATTAATCGATAGGTATTGACGACACCAATACATTTCAGTTAAAATTTTTTATCTAGCATGCAAATTGTGGGCGTCACAGGTTTTCGCGGTTTGTGGGCGTTAAAGTGGGCGTGGCAGTCTACTGAAACAAACTTGCGCTGCGTAAGAAGCTCAGGAATCTGTACGCCAAATCTCAATAGCCTAGCTCTCATAGTTTCCGAAATCTCAGCGTTCATCCGGACAGACAGACGGACAGACAGACGGACAGACGGACATGGCTAGATCGACTCGGCTAGTGATCCTGATCAAGAATATATATACTTTATGGGGTCGGAAACGCTTCTTTCTGCCTGTTACATACTTTCCGACGAATCTAGTATACCCTTTTACTCTACGAGTAACGGGTATAAAAAGTTTGCAACGCCCCCTTTAACGCCCACGAATCTCCCACAAGTCGCCCACAAACTCCAAAAAATCGTAAACATGAACGAGGGTATCTCGAAAATTATCAAAGATAGAGAATTACGATTTCAGACTTAGATTCCGTAGCCTTGAGCGCAGCGCAAGTTTGTTACGCGAATATGTCACGCACACTCTAACGCCCATAAACCGAATAAGCCTGCGGCGCCCACAATTTTCATGCTAAAACAAATTTTAAATGTAATGTATTAGTCTCTCAACACCTATTGATTGACCCAAAAAAAAGTTTGCCACGACCACCCTAGTGCCCATAAATCTTCCTACCGCCCACTTAACCATATGTTGAGATCGGGAGTAGGTGCCGCATTTTAATATCGCTTTACTGCTTGCATATCTCCATTTCCCTTTTGTCCCTTTAGCTGAGTAACGGGTATCTGATAGTCGAGGTACTTGACTAAAGCGTTCTTTCTTGTTTAAATTGTTATAAGATGTTCCATATAAGAAACTTGAATTCTACGGCTTTTGGGAAAGTATATGAATATTATAATTGATGTTCAAGACACAAAACTTCTGATATAAAATAAACACTTGTTATTGTAGTAAAAATCAACAAACAAAAGTTCTGGTATCAACTTTTGCGACGAATATGTATTATACGATTTACTACAAAACTACACCTTATAAAATGTGTACATTTGCAAATTTTTCAATTGAAAGGCTTTAATCTTGCCTTAAGTAAGTCTATTTTAAAACTGAGTAGCGGGTATCTGATAGGCGTGACATTCGATTATAGCGTTCTCTGTTTCTATACCTGTTACTCGTAGATTAAAAGGGTATATTGTATTCTGGAAAAAGTATGTAACAGACCCCATAGTGTATATATGTTCTTGGTCAGGACACTAGCCGAGTCGTCCGTCAATATGTATGAGATCTCGGAAACTATAAATCCTAAAGTTATTGGTTTCGTATGCAAATTCTAAATCTTCTTGCGCAGAAAAGTTTATTTCAACAGGGTGCTTACCCACTCTAAAGTCCACACTTTTTTATATCTTGTAGATTTTATAAATCCATCCAATCATGCATAGCTCCATTTCCTGAGCACTCCCTTAAGCTGAGTAACGGGTATCTAATAGTCGAGGCCATCGACTATAGCGCTATTTCTTGTTAGAAACAATTTCTTTATCAGGTTCACTAACCGGATTAATCTAGCCAATCGACGCGTACTTCGGTAAAGAATATTATTATTTAAGAACAAAAACTCTACTTTTCGCTTCCGGTTTTCCCAGCATAATTAGTAGAATATTATATAATATATAGTTGTTTGGTAGTATGGTGCACTTTGTTACGTACGCCCTCCACATAGAAAGATTCACATAGAGAAACAACGACGAATCTTTAGCCAGGGGGAGGGGTGCATGTGACTAACCAGACTCATACTGGTAAAGGCAGAAGAAAAAGCAATTCGGCAATTCTCGGGTGTCGCGTGGTCAGAACAACGGCCACTATCAACCTATTGGTAACCATACTCCGGTAGCTGGCAAAGGGCAACAGCCGGCCGTTGACTTCCAAGATAGCAGATATCAAGAAACAGTAATTCTAGGTGGGAACACCTAGTTTATCCGATCCATACCCGCAGCCAAGTAAAAGCTCTAGTCTGGTATAAAAGACCTTAGACAAATAGAGAAAGGGAGAGAATCCATTTGGGTGTCTTGCTGACGGAAGCCGGCAGCTTCGAGGGAAGGCGACTTTCCCTGGGGCAGTCGTCCATGGAGTCTTCTGCCACCAGGACTAGCCACCATATCCAACAGTCCTTGAGGAGAACACCATTGCAGCTCGAAATAATCTTGTGTCGAACCAGCGCCGCTATTGCCATCAAAGAACGTGGAGAAGATCAACAATAAGGACGGCATCCGACATACTGCGATGTTTGTGGACGCAGTATCCGTGATCTCCATGCTCCTGAAATTTGTTCAGCTGTAGGAACCATCCGTTCAGAGCGTAGCGACCAATAGCATACGTCGGAGAAAGTAGTGATGCAATATAAATGTGTTAATCGAGCCAACCAAAGCTAAAGTGAACTCATGCATAACCAAGGACCAATATCCTCAAATAATACAATTGGATAACAAGTGAAAATCAAGCATTCAAACATGCATTGAAATATATTTAAACCAACCGAATCAATAGACAAAGTGCGAATCATGATAAACAATTAGAGAGGACGAATCTCTCCACCTGCCGTTGAAGAAGTCGCATGCCTCTAGCATAATATATATATATTTTGTGTTTAAGTGAATTGATATACTTAAGAACAGCCATATTTTGGTGCACGTATATTTATATATATATATCCAACATAATATTTTCCCAAAGCCCAGGATCCGGAGCGTCGAGATCTCATCGCCCAGGATTTAAAGAGGGGGTAAGTTTGTCGGGACACGGTTCCTTTCTTATAAACATACATATATAAATATTCGTGCAGTATCCTACAATTTTATAGACTACTATAAACTTTTGCAGCGGCGAGTATCAGCCTTGTAGTTATTTGATAATTGCAAGAGCCCTCTGAGCGACGTTTATAGTCGTGAATAATCAGTATTTTTCTGATGTGTGCACCTTCATAGGTGATAAATTCGATACTCTCCGCTAAAACAATAATTGTCAATTAGTTTGATTCCTATATGAAGTAGCCAATATTATGTTATTCAACACCGGCGCACGCCGACCTAAATATTATTTAATAAATTTATAACGTGAAAAAGAATTTGAAAACCATGGTGTGCTAGAACTATAACAAAGGGGGTGTGCTGACGCGAGGAGTGAAGTAGGTCAAGAACAATGACATAACTTTCGACGGACAACCTTGACAATAGGGGATCGTATTGCGCGGCCCGCGACGATCCATTGGCACACGAATGTGTGAAGGGGAGGGAATATGGCCAACACACAGCCCGATCGTATTGCGATCAAGCGACAGCTAAGCTTGTTGGGCAGTGTGGACTGATGACTGACGAACTTGATGACTATTATTATTTTTCCAGGCACTTTTAATATTTATTCTCGTTATGTTGGAGAGGAGAGAGGCTTACCAAGATCCCACGACCCGAATACGACGTAGCTTATGCCGGCAAATGGTGCCAGAATATCGGACGCCTCTCCCTCGGCCCAAGTCCCTGTCAGGACTCAGGCACTAATATGCCCACGTAACAGAATTGGCGCCCAACGATAGGACATTTCATATTCCTTAAGGAATTTTACCAGGGTCCACAATCTCGATGCCTGCGGTATCGGAGTGGATGCACCTAGGGATGGCAAAGCTTTCATCTTTGTTTGCCATGAGTAACTTGACTGTTTTATAGAGCAGGGAACTTAAATAATTTTAAATGTGCACCTACTTATTTGTTTTTGTCTTTAAATTAATAACCGTAAAGTCCCCAACTTCTGTGACTGTCAGTGTTGAGTGGCCACTCAATCAGAACTTTGTCGCAGAATAGAGGCCTGACTTTGAAATGATTTGTAACCTTAGAAATTCCCTGTTTTGTTCATGGACAAATTTACCAGAATTTCCTTAAATCAAGAACTATGAGTTATCCTTTTTATAATACTATACCTACAACTAAGTGTCGACGACTACTTGTTAAAATTAACGTAAATACAGTTTATAGGTGCTTTCTGGCCGACGCCACACGACGTACTACGCATTTGCCCGGTCGTTTGAATTGGTTCTAGTCCAGAAAGAGCAGGAGCGCAAGCATTACGGTAACGCATTTAGCAGTTGCGGTGCGGGTCTACTGTTCGTTTGTCGATCCAGGACAGAATGGGGGTGGGGGAACTGACAGGAAACGCAAAGCCGACGCCCTACAACGTACTAGGCATTGGTCCGGTCGTTTGCTTGGTTCGAGTCTTTGCTGTTTCCCTTGACATATTTGGGTGGTGGACGATTTTTAGTTTCTCTGGCCGACGCCCCACAACGTATTAGGCTAGTTGGTCAGGTCGTTTGCTTGGTTCGAGTCCAGAGAAATAGGAGACGGTTGTAAAGCCCGAGAATGATCGGTCAAACAACTTGTTTTCCGACGACTGGCGGGAGGGGGTTTTTGGACAGATTCCTTATCTAGACACAGCCATTCCGTTTGGAACATTTGGGATGTCTAGAAAAAGGGAAAGTAAGGGCATGTTAGCTTAGCGGAACCGCGTTGTGTAGAAGCGGCTAACACTCCTAGTTAGGGAAATTTATTTGTTTTTGCTTGGGGCTTAAATATCGGACGGTTCTTGACCGAAGAGAAACTTGAGAAGCAGAGAGAAGCACCCCCAGTTTATAAACATTTTTATTGTCGACTTATTCAGCGGATACGTCGCTGACCGGGTGTTTTGAAAAGAATCACGTGAACCTTTTATACCAAAACGCAAAAAAAAAAACAAGTGAAGACAAATTTTAGTGCGTGTATTAATCCGCACAAAGTGACAATCTATAAAAAGAAAGCGGAGGCCTTTAAAGAAGGTCCAATCGTATAAATGAAGGGGGCCAAGAAGAAGGTCTTATTCCAACCCAGCACCGGAAGAGTGACCCGGGCAACAACGCGCGGAGACAATCACCAACCCCGCAGTGCAAGCGCGCCAAGGCTAGGAGATTCACCTGAAAGAGAGCCGTGGGAGCGCGCACAGAATCAGCCAGGACAGGTAGATACCCTGTCTGAAGAAAACAACCTGGACCAATATTCTGAAATGGAAGGAGCCGCCGGAGGGGAGAATCTACCCCTAGGACCACCGAAAGGAAGATCAAGTATGCTTCCCCAATTTCAGAGGCACGAGGAGGACAACTTAGAGGCTGCCGAGCGACGTGAACAAAGATTGATGGAGCTCTTGAGGCAAAGCAACGAAATGCAGCGTGGAATGAGTGCCCAGATAGAAGCGCTGAAAGCACAGATAACAGAATTGCAGTCTCCGACAGCCAGGAGACCCGAACAGAAGGGACTGCCTTCGCCGCCCCGTACTGTTCCGAGTCCAACAGACAGCTTTTTGAGATACCAAGAGACACCGCCTCTGGAACCGGTAACACAGGACATGCTCAATAGCCAGATGCACCGGTTAAGAACACCCAGGCGGATGGACACTCCATCACACAGGCAATTTAGAACAAACGAGAGGGAGTCGAGTCACCAACTGCATCCAGAGATCGATCGGAACTCATCATTCCAAGGACCACGACCAAAAGATGTCAGATTGGACAGATGGAACCTAAAGTTCGATGGAAGCGGACGCGGCATGACGGTTGAGAGTTTCCTATTCCGCGTGGACCGACTACAAGAATTGTATGACCTCAGCCGTCAACAAGTCTTTCGTGAATTCCATCTTCTGCTGGCAGGTGCAGCCACGAAATGGTATTGGCAGCTAATGGAAGACAAGGCAGAAGACTACGACTTTGACTACTACTCATTGACCCAAGAAATGAGACGGGCATTTTCCACTACCGGAAGTGACCTTATGAAAGTCAAGGAACTAATGGAACGCAAGCAAGGACAGCACGAAACCTTCAGCGATTATGTCTCCGATATGCACAACTTGCATTTCAAACTAAAGCATAAAATCGATGAAGATGAATTTGTTGAGCTTTTGAAAGACAACATGAACTCCCGGATGGGCGGCTTGTTGCTAACATCGCCATTAACTTCGTTAGCGGAGTTAAAAAAGGAGGGTCTCCGTGTGGATTGCTGGTTAAAAAATACTGCGAAAAACATGTCCAGCACTACAAAGCTTTTCTAGTAATACAAAAGTTCTTACACCTTATAAACATATAAATCAAACCATTTCTAATAAATAGGCATTAATCGATCGTCAGTTGGATCAAAAGAGGAAACATTAAAACACAGATTCCATGCACCAAGTTTAAGAAAGATAATAATGTACAAAATAACCTTTAACATAAAGCAACAGCAGTGAAGATATCAGCCCGGACAGCTCAGCCGATAAAACATGAGACTCTTGATCACAGGAGTGGGTCGAAGCCACACGTGAATGGGCGTCTAAAAAGGAGAAGAAACATGGAACAGACAACGATGGTCGTACGCAGATTCCTTTTGCGAAGTCATTCCATGCGGTCCGCATCGATCACTTCGAGCCTGTTACGTACGCCCTCCACATAGAAAGATTCACATAGAGAAACAACGACGAATCTTTAGCCAGGGGGAGGGGTGCATGTGACTAACCAGACTCATACTGGTAAAGGCAGAAGAAAAAGCAAACGGCCACTATCAACCTATTGGTAACCATACTCCGGTAGCTGGCAAAGGGCAACAGCCGGCCGTTGACTTCCAAGATAGCAGATATCAAGAAACAGTAATTCTAGGTGGGAACACCTAGTTTATCCGATCCATACCCGCAGCCAAGTAAAAGCTCTAGTCTGGTATAAAAGACCTTAGACAAATAGAGAAAGGGAGAGAATCCATTTGGGTGTCTTGCTGACGGAAGCCGGCAGCTTCGAGGGAAGGCGACTTTCCCTGGGGCAGTCGTCCATGGAGTCTTCTGCCACCAGGACTAGCCACCATATCCAACAGTCCTTGAGGAGAACACCATTGCAGCTCGAAATAATCTTGTGTCGAACCAGCGCCGCTATTGCCATCAAAGAACGTGGAGAAGATCAACAATAAGGACGACATCCGACATACTGCGATGTTTGTGGACGCAGTATCCGTGATCTCCATGCTCCTGAAATTTGTTCAGCTGTAGGAACCATCCGTTCAGAGCGTAGCGACCAATAGCATACGTCGGAGAAAGTAGTGATGCAATATAAATGTGTTAATCGAGCCAACCAAAGCTAAAGTGAACTCATGCATAACCAAGGACCAATATCCTCAAATAATACAATTGGATAACAAGTGAAAATCAAGCATTCAAACATGCATTGAAATATATTTAAACCAACCGAATCAATAGACAAAGTGCGAATCATGATAAACAATTAGAGAGGACGAATCTCTCCACCAGCCGTTGAAGAAGTCGCATGCCTCTAGCATAATATATATATATTTTGTGTTTAAGTGAATTGATATACTTAAGAACAGCCATATTTTGGTGCACGTATATTTATATATATATATCCAACATAATATTTTCCCAAAGCCCAGGATCCGGAGCGTCGAGATCTCATCGCCCAGGATTTAAAGAGGGGGTAAGTTTGTCGGGACACGGTTCCTTTCTTATAAACATACATATATAAATATTCGTGCAGTATCCTACAATTTTATAGACTACTATAAACTTTTGCAGCGGCGAGTATCAGCCTTGTAGTTATTTGATAATTGCAAGAGCCCTCTGAGCGACGTTTGTAGTCGTGAATAATCAGTATTTTTCTGATGTGTGCACCTTCATAGGTGATAAATTCGATACTCTCCGCTAAAACAATAATTGTCAATTAGTTTGATTCCTATATGAAGTAGCCAATATTATGTTATTCAACACCGGCGCACGCCGACCTAAATATTATTTATTAAATTTATAACGTGAAAAAGAATTTGAAAACCATGGTGTGCTAGAACTATAACAAAGGGGGTGTGCTGACGCGAGGAGTGAAGTAGGTCAAGAACAATGACATAACTTTCGACGGACAACCTTGACAATAGGGGATCGTATTGCGCGGCCCGCGACGATCCATTGGCACACGAATGTGTGAAGGGGAGGGAATATGGCCAACACACAGCCCGATCGTATTGCGATCAAGCGACAGCTAAGCTTGTTGGGCAGTGTGGACTGATGACTGACGAACTTGATGACTATTATTATTTTTCCAGGCACTTTTAATATTTATTCTCGTTATGTTGGAGAGGAGAGAGGCTTACCAAGATCCCACGACCCGAATACGACGTAGCTTATGCCGGCAAATGGTGCCAGAATATCGGACGCCTCTCCCTCGGCCCAAGTCCCTGTCAGGACTCAGGCACTAATATGCCCACATAACAACTTCGTCAAATCTTTAAATACATTTATCTCAAAATGCTATTTTTTGATATGTGTCACTCATCTAGAAAAAGAGCTATCGGTAAATTAAAGCGATGAAGCCTTGAATAGACAATTGTAAGGGCTAATTTCCACTCGCATCTAAGGTGCGACTTTAGATACTTGCAAAAAACCGTATGGTAAACTTGACCACTATAATATAAAAATGGGAACAACTAGTTTGAATTGGCCATTTGAACTATTAAATAGTTACTCCCACAAATTATGTAATCGTAAGTGCTACTATAAAAATAGTTTTGCAATTATAAAAAGGGGTGGGATGGTTCCAACCTATAATTACGTCACTGTAGTAATAGTAATAGTTAATTTCCTATATTCAATTGCAATAACAAAAAACACATCACTGGAACATAACTATGTTAATAGTGGTTTAACTATTAAATAATAACGAAACCTTGAGCTATGACATATACAACAATTTTAAATAGTAAAGTGATATTTTTATGATACAAGTATCTAGGTGACGAGTAGGGCAAGGTGACGAACTCGTCAAAGTTCCAAATAATTGAAGTCGATTTTTCTTATCGTGTCTAAAATATATTTACAATAATTGATTAATTCGTAAGATAATTATAGCCGTTACTCGTAGAGTAAAAGGTTACACTAGACTCGTCGGCAAGTATGTAACAGGTAAAAGGAAGCGTTTGCGACCCCATAAAGTATATATTCTTATTCAGGATCTATATCAGGACAGCGGCTACATTTTTATATATCTGGCCTTAATTGGTCCGACCTCTACTCATACCAAAATATGGGTGATGAAATTTTGTCTAGTATTACCGTGCTTAACTCTCTATTTCAATCACTGTAAAGTTCAATTCTCTCAGAACCCGAGAAAGTTTTACAATTTTGCTAACACTAAGCGTAAATCCACCAATTATCCTTCTTCGTTATCTTTTGAAAATATTACAACAACAACAGATCATGCGATAGCCGATATTTTTGTCAAGTTTTTTCAAACGACATATTCTGCTTTACCTCATTCTTGACAGCCTTATTCTTGCACTTTATCCAAGTCGAATTAAATATTCTGTCCCACCTTAAACGAAAGCTCTTTGCTTGTTGATTGTCCTGATTGAATTCCTGGCTGCGTGCTTAGATATTGCGCGGAGACCCTATACCAGCCGCTTCTCAAATTATTTACCTTACATTTAGAATCTTCACAATTTCTCAATATGTGAAAGGAATCGTTTGTAATTTTTCTCCACAAGAAGGGATGCAATGTGGACGAATGCAATTATAGAGGTATCTCTAAATTGCCAGCGATCCCAAAGCTCTTTGAAAATAGTATGACTACCCACTTGCAGCCCCTCTATAGATCAGTTATATCTCCGTGTAAACATGAGCTAATGAACCATAAATCAACAACCACTAACCTTTTGAAACTTACACCATTTTCGGCAAGCCGAAGTTTTTATACCCTTGCAGTTATAAGAAATAATCAATGCTAGTAACACCATGTTAAATTTTTAAGGATTGTTGCTAGCTTAAGTGAAATTTGTGTAAAATTAAATTCGTAATGCTGAAAAGTTATAATATTCTTTATCCCAGAGTAAAAGAATGTACGATCAAAATCAACAAAGCAACATTTTTTAAAAAATAATTATTTCATTATTTTTTTAAATGTTTCTTTGACAGCTATATGTTAGAGTCGTTCGATTTTTTTTTAAATTTAATTCAAAGTTGATACAAATACAAAAAATTGTATTCTCAATGGTATAAAATAATATGTCAAAAAAGACCGAAACTATAAATTGTTTCATATTATCTTCCCACCACATTTCCGATCGTTCCTATGGCTGCTTTATGATATAGTCGTCCAAATTTTGATGAAATTAAATTCGAAATTCAGGTCTAATTAAAAAATTTAAAATTATTTCCAAGCGTTAGAGGTTATATGTTAAACAAGAAAGGAAGTTTACTTCGGCAAGCCGAAGTTTGTATACCCTTGCAGTTAGAACTATTAAATTTAATAAGAAATTCTTAAGAATACAAAAAATTATATTCCCAATGGTATAAGACAAGGAGGTTATATGTTAAGAAACACCAAAGATATAATTATACCCGTTACTCGTAGAGTAAAAGGGTATACTAGATTCGTCGGAAAGTATGTAACAGGCAGAAGGAAGCGTTTCCGACCCCACAAAGTATATATATTCGTGATCAGGATCACTAGCCGAGTCGATCTAGCCATGTCCGTCTGTCTGTCCGTCCGGATGAACGCTGAGATCTCGGAAACTATGGTAGCTAGGCTATTGAGATTTGGCGTGCAGATTCCTGAGCTTCTTACGCAGCGCAAGTTTGTTTCAGCACAGTGCCACGCCCACTCTAACGCCCACAAACCGCCCAAAACTGTGGCTCCTACAGTTTTGATGCTAGAATAAAAATTTTAACTGAAATGTATTGGTCTCGTCGATACCTATCGATTGATCCAAAAAAAAATTTGCCATGCCCACTCTAACGCCCATAACGCTTAAATCTGTATACCGCCGGTAGGTGGCGCATTTTAATCTCGCTTTGCTGCTTGCATATCTCCATATAGCTGAGTAACGGGTATCTGATAGTCGAGGTACTCGACTATAGCGTTCTTCCTTGTTTTAAAATATTTTTTTCCGATTATTCCTATTAGAGCTGTAAGATATGGTTATCCGATCAGGCTGTTTCCGGCTTATACACTACCTGCCCAAGAAAGAAGAGTTTCGAATTTAATTTTATCAAAATCGGACGACTATATCATATAGCTGCCATAGGAACGATCAGAAAATTGGTGGGAAAATAAAATGAAACAAATTATAGCTTCGGCGTTTTTTGACATATTATCTTATACTATTGGGAATATTATTTTTCGTATTCTTAAATTTAATAAATTCAACTGCAAGTGTATACAAACTTTGGCTTGCCGAAGTTAACTTCTTTTATTATTTTGTGTCAAATAGTTCTTTATTTAGGACCACCCTAATGTATATAAATGAAAATTTGTTTATTAGACATCCCAGCGCACTTCAGTGTTATTTTTCAAATATGTCAAAGCAGTTACAAAGAAGTAGCATAAACACCCAACTGATACTCGCTGACCGACAGACCCCTTTAGATTATTGAGCACTTTCTAAACAGTTGTGTGACATGTGTCCACACACTCTACTAAAGTTCTGACTATTCGAAAATTGTTCAAAACCTTAGGACAACAAACTCCAGTACGCCAAAATAAAATGAAATGCTATAGAACATTTTTCAGTATAGTTCTTTATCATCACCAGTAAGAAATACTTTATATCAAGAAAAAATTATTTTAGCGAGGTAAAAATATGGATCGTTACTGGTTAGGTATACAAAATTATTGCAAAAAAAAGTATACAATATTACCACAATAAATACCAATAACGTCATATACAAATAATTCTTTCGGAAAAGCTCCTTAAGGGTATAATACATTGGTATTTTGTTCGACTTCTTTTTTTTTAGCGGAATAGTTAAATATCAAATCTTACTTTTTATTGAAAAAAAATTCGTTTTGTATGCTAATTCGCTATCAATTGTCTTGTGGAAGACACGACACAAACACAAAAATCGATCCAAAATATTTTAATAGGCTAAGAAACTTCAGCTTTTGAAAATATTTTGGATGGATTTTTTTAAATATTTATTATTTTTTAGACTTAAAAATATGTTTGTTGGCTTAAAAATTACAATTTAAAAAATTAAATTACTTTGAATTTTCGTCGAGATCAAGTGTATATAACCCATTAAATTATTCAAAGTACGATTAAATGGGGATAAAGTGAATGCTTCCGATCGAAAATGTTCTCTGCATAGTTCTTATTCATTGATACGAGTTTCAAGCGAAATAAACTCGAATTACCAGATCAAAAAAAGAGAAAACATAAATAAGGTAAGAGAAGAAATGACAAAATATTGCTTCGAAGAACTCAGTTTGGTAAATTGGTGACGTTGGTTGGCTACATGGTCAAATAATTTTCCTTCCTAACAGACAGTTCAAGACTATAAAAGCGCCACCCACCACAGTCGGAAGTTATAAATGGAAAATAAGCATGGGTACTTATCCACAGACCTTGAAACTGATGTTCCTGTCATGTCTGGCCATCGCGTTATTGGTACCTCCAGGTGCAACTGGAGTCGGCCAAGAAGACATACCAATTTCTGTTGGGCTGCTACATCGCAGCAAGCGGTCCATGACTACAATCTGTGTGAAGATTACGCCAGGTGGTTTAAAGAATGAGCCTTATTATATGTGCCGGGATGATAACTTTGGTGGCGAAAATGGGCAGCAAAATTGTGTGGAGGTTAGGAACCAAGGCGGTCAGGGAGAGCCGTTCTATATGTGCCGAGGACCCAACCCAGGACTTTCGCCAGCTATAAACTCGCATTACGCCATACAACATGATTCCGTTCACAACTTTCCGTCGGTTCCCGCCTTTGAAGTCGGGTCAACTCCTCAGCAGGCAGTCTCAGAAGATCACTTTCAACAGGAGCAGCCAGCAGGTTCGACATCATATCAGAAGAAGCCCCACCATCCCCCTCTTCCTCAGCAGCAACAGCCCCACGCCCATTACAGATTCTACGGAAACCACTTGGCTGCCCCTTCGTCTGCACCTTCAGCGCCGTCGTATGGCTTGCCAACATTTTCTCAACCAATTGTGGACAGCCCGCCAGCAGCTTCACCAGGAATTTCAACTGGACCTGGCGCAGCGGCCACGACCCATTCACATAGTTCTGCGGAACCTACAAGGTCGTCGAACCACCCAAACAATAAGGAAATGGTCGGGCATCAATTTAATTGCAAAAGCGATGTGCTGGCCGTGCCGACTTTGCGGTTTCAGCAGGACGAGCTCAACCAAGAACTGTGCAGACCAGAAAACCAGCCGTATCCTGAGGATCAGTTGATGTGGGTATCTCTGTCACATACGCAGGGACCCGAAAATGATCCGGTTATGAAAGCTTTTTACAGAAGTTTTACAAGCGCGGAAGCCATGGCACCAGCTGATAACAAACCGGCATCTGTTCCTTTAGAACCGATAAGTAAAATGGCGTCTGGATACAGTGCTTTCGATAGTCAATACCCAGGAGCTTCAGCTCGAGAAACGCTGTCATCTCCTCCTTCAACATACTCTCAAGTTAAGCTTTCACCTGCCCCCAACCAACACTGCAGTGGACATAGTGCCTCTGTACCCCCTTTTCAATGCCTAACGCAGCGGAATGTCGGTTTGAGCCTCAAAACCTCCTGTCCAAATTTCCAGCCAGTTATTATAACCATGCCTTGCTACGGGCAACGGCAGCCGACACCCTACGTTGCTATGCCGAGAACCCCACCTGGAACAGTTAGAAGTCAAACCAAGGCCATTCCCTTTGGTCTTGATAAGGGTCCTGTGGTAAGTCCTTTCGGAGGTGGCTTTGGGTTGGGTACCCAGTTTGGAAGTCTCTTTGGAATGAATCCTCAGACAGGAACCCAGGAATATGACATGGAACACCAGGTGGGTGGTCCATTCGGCATTGGAAGGCAATTTGGCATGGGTTTAAACCCTTTTGGCCCATTTGGAGCCACTAACCCTTTTAATCCCTTTAACAGAATCCTAGGAGCGCCGGCTTCCAATGTTCCAGCGCCCAATCTCTTTCAGCAGGTACTCAAATTTAAGCAGAGCGATGAAATCAGTTCGACCACAGAAGCAGCACCGCACTCTAAAGCGTACACCGAAAGATCAGAGAAGCTGAACTATTCTAATAGCACTCCGACGCCTTTCACCTCAGAGCACCCCAATCCCGTTTTTGGCACGCACCAGGAAAGTTCCGAGGATGAAGACTCTCATGAAGATAAAAAGGCGGTGACCACATCCATCCCAGCATCAGAGGCCGTAGACTCCGCCCCTGAGATTTCGGACATCCTAAGCAAGGCCGCCAGTCTTCTAAAGCCCGATAAACGCAAGCGGCTCAACAACCGCTCCATCGGCCGCGTCTCACAAAGTCACAAATACTTGCAGCAGTTGTAGCCCCTTTATTTGAAAATGATTAAAGTTTAATTTATCTTAAAAAAAGGTATTTAATTTTCGTTGGAAATTATGTAAAGTATTATATTCTTGACTAGAATCACCAGCGGAGACCGGTCTGCCTGTCCGTTACTCATAGAAATCATGATCAAGCATACAGATTCTAAGGACTCCAACTCAGCGCTAGTTTGATTCGGCCGAGAGGCACGCCTACTCTAAGGCAAACAAAAGACAATATCGCTTAAGTTGTCTTGCGCCTTAATCTTTGAAGATTTTGTTAAAGTATGAATTAGATTACAGGTTGTTTATCAATAAAATGCGACCGACACATCGAATTGAAGATTTGATTTATTAAATAGTTACTACTACGTAAATTGTTTATGTAAGGGTTACTATAAAAAATAATTATATAACTATAAAAAAGGGATTGTACTCAAAAAACAATTTTTATAGTTATCAAACCCATAATATCTAGTTAGCCAACTATTTGTATGCCTTATTAAACCATCACTAGACGAGTGGATCGAGCCATGTCCGTCTGTCTGTCCGTCCGTCTGTCCGTCTCTACGCAATCTTGTCTCTCAGTTTTAAAGCTTTTATGCTAGTACTCTGATTGGCTAATTCGAAAAATCGTATTCTATGTAGTGTGACCGAAGATTTCAACGCTCACCCGCTATGAATGTAGCATGGTCTTACTGTCAAGCAGCTGGGTCTGTTGCCATCGAAAAACAAATCAATTGATGCAATTTAAAAAAGAAGAGTCTGCTGGGGCACAAAGAAATTAAAATTAAAATAAATGGAATGTTCAACGAATGTTTTTAAACCCATGCAGAGGGTATCACGATTTCAGTCAGAAGTTTGCAACGCAGTGAAGAAGGCGTTTCCGACCCCATAAAAAAATCAGCATCACTAGACGAGTCGATCTAGCCATGTCCGTCTGTCCGTTTGCCCGTCTCTCCGTCTGGCCGTCTGTCCGTCTGTTTCTACGCAAACTAGTCTCTCATTTCTCTCTCTATTGGGCTGAAACTTGCCTAAAAGTCTTCTTTCCTTTTCAGGTAGTATATAAGTCGGAACAAGCCGGATCGGACAACTATATCTTATAGCTCCCATAGGAATTATCGGAAAAAATTTTTTTTTAATATTATCTTTGGTGTTTTTTTATACATATAACCTCCTACGCTTGGAAATAACATATTTTAATTTGTTCAGAATTTTGAATTTAATTTTATCAAAATCGGACGATCAAATCTTATAACTGCTATAGGAACGATCGGAAAATTGGTGGGAAAATAATACGAAAAAAAAAGTTAACTTCCTTTCTTGTTATTTATGTAAATTACTAGTTAAAGCTTCCTTCTGGTCCGACGGATGCTTTGCCATCTTTCCCGCGCCATCTGTAATACAGCTCCGAATCCCTATAGGCATATTGGACCTTGGGGAAGCCGGATTGAGAACTGGGTTGTTCCGCCTCCTGGCAATGGCACCTCCAGTTGTCACTTAGCGGGCGCCCTTTTTTCACCACCTTATAGAACCCGGTGCGTCCTCCATCTCCGCTTTAGCTGCCAAATAGCTGGTGGAGGTGGAGTCCTATGGGTCCCCAATGGAGAGCTGCTAAAAAAAAATACATCTATTTGTACAGCGTAACCAAGTTTTTTTGGACAGAACTTACTTTTTTTGCGAAGATACGTCCGGCAGGATCGTGCTAACGGTTTTCATCGAAATTCCCACGCTAAATCTGGTATTTTGTCTGGTATTTCCTTAGCTCATCTGAGTACAACGCTCAAAGACCCGACGAAATGTGTAAGCCGCGTAATTGCTTCTTGCTCACTCCTATGGTTAGCTCGCGGCTTTTGTTGATGTGAGTACTAGGCTTTCGGGATGATATAAGGGATATAAGTCGGAACGAGCCGGTTCAGATCAGTATTTCCTAAAGCTATAATAGGGAAATTCGAGTAAGAACTTCGACATGTAAACTTCTACTCATAGGATTATTATTATTGGATTCGGACGGCAGTATCACATAGCTGCCATAGAATCGATCGAATAAATAATGGTAAAATCATTGGAAAACAATTATAGCTTTGTTATTTAAATAATATTTTCTTCTACTCCTGTATATACCGTATTTTCATTATCTTTTCGTCGTGCGGTTTTCTATGAGAGTCTTCCACCCGGCCAAACTGTTAATAAGGAATAATATTTAAAGCCTAGTACTCAGATCGGCTAAGAGTTTCACTAGTCGAAAAATCTTATTCTTTGTACCGAAGTTTTCATAGTTCACCCGCAACGCATGTAGCATGGTCTTACTGTCAAGCTGCTGGGCTTGTTACCAAACGGAAAACAAATCAATTGGAGCAATTTTAAAAAGAAGGGTCTGCTGGTACACAAAAAAATTTAAATAAAAATAAATGGAATGCTCAAAGAATGTTTTTATTAACGTAAATTAGTAGTTTAAGGCTTCCTTCCCGTCCCACGGATGCATCGCCATCTTTCCCGCGCCACCGCAGTCCAGCTCCGAGTCCCAATAGGGATATTAGAGCTCGAGGAAGTGGGAGCCGGATTGGGAACGGGGTTGATCCGCTGATACTGCAGGAAGTCGCCCAGCATCCTGGCAGTGGCTGGGTATGGCTTCTCCAACTGTTCCTTTAGCGGGCGCCCTATTTTCCTCCTCCCTATAGAAGCCAGCGGGTCCTCCAGCTCCGCTTAAACTGCCAAGTAGTTGGTGGAGGTGGTGTCCGGAATCCAAATGGAGAGGTCGTCAGAGATCGTACTGGTGGTTCTGCTAAAAAGATACTTCTATTAGTACAACGCAACCAAATTCTTTTGGCCAGATCTTACTTTCTTTGCGAGGACGCGCCCGGCAGGATGTCCATGTAGAGATCGAAGTCCCACTCGGCATATTCCTTCCCACTGGGATTCTCTAGTGGATCTCCTCCAGCACTTCAACTTTTCTGCGATTCCCCTTTTCCCCTTTTGTGGAATTGCTTCCTGTCGGTGAAATCCCACAACAAAGGGAATAAGCTTGGATTTTGCGTCCTATTTCATCAGCACTGACCTCCTGCATCCGATTTTCGGTTTTTCTTTCCATTTTAATTTTTAGTTTCCACATCGCCTTTGCACGAACACCGCCAAAGATTAAATTTCATATTCTTTGGACCGCGGCTAACGGCGTTCATCGAAAATTCACTCACTTAGCTTATCTGAGTACCGCGCTGAAAAACAGACCCGACGAAAACCGTTAGCCGCGTATTTGCCTCTCGCTCACTCCTATGGTTAGCTCGAGGATTTCGTCGATCTGGGTACTAGGCTTAAGCATTATGCGTCGATTGCGTGAAGCAATTCGTCTAAAACAATGGGCCAACAGCTCTTAATTTTTGCATCACGATAATGCACGAGTGAAAGGTAAGCACTCGTTGTTCGTGTCCATTTCGCCAAACATTCAATGCGTGTCGTTCCGCAACCACGGTATTCGCCCGATATTGATCCGTGTGACTTCTTCTCAAAACACAAAAGACCACTTCAGGTAACACGTTTCGAGTCGATTAAGAAAATAAATCGAAGAACGAAAAGGGACTATTTGGCATGTTTCGATGACTGCTAAAAAACGTTGGCATAAGTGAATTTTATCGGGAGGGGATTACTTTAATGAAATTTATACACCTTTAGCCCACAGTAATAAACTTTAACTTTTGGTGTTTAGTTTCGTTGTCGTTTATGGTAAATCTATATAAAATTGACGACTATCAGATACCCGTTACTCAGCTAAAGGGACAAAAGGGAAAAGGAGGTATGCAAGCAGCAAAGCGAGACTGAAATGCGCCACCTACCCCTGATAACAATATGTGGACATGTGGGGGGTAGACAGCTTTAAGCGTTATGGGCGTTAGAGTGGGCGTGGCAAACATTTCAGTTAAACATTTTTTTCTAACATGAAATTTGTAGGTGCCACAGGTTTGGGCGGTTTGTGGGCGTAAGAGTGGGCGTGGCAAATTTTTTATCTAGCATGAAAATTGTGGGCGCCACAGGATTGGGCAGTTTGTGGGCATATTCGCGTAACAAACTTGCGCTGCGCTCAAGGCTACGAAATCTAAGTCTGAAATCCCAATTCTCTATTGTTGATATTTTCTCAGGAATCTGCATGCCAAATCTTAATTACCTACCTCTTATAGTTTCCGAGATCTCAGCGTTCATCTGGACGGACAGACAGACGAACAGACGGAAATTGCTAGATCGACTCTGGTAGTGATCCTGATCAAGAATATATATACTTTATGTGGTCGGAAACGCTTCCTTCTACCTGTTATATACTTTCCGACGAATATGGGATACCCTTTTACTCTACGAGTAACGGGTATGATAAACTAAATTCATAGACACGTCACTGTAGAGTGGTAACTTTGTTGAAGACTAAGCTGAAAATCCGATTTAAGTCTCAACTTCTCAGAGTTTTACTTAAGAGTAAAGGGGCACGGGACGCTAAGGCCAGTTGGGAATTTTAAACCAAACATTGGAAAAACATTTGAAAAGTTGTTGTTGAATACGTTAATGTGAAAGATTTTACGTAAGAGTAACTATTTTTGATAGTAAATTTAGTTTACTATTGCAATAATTTAATACTCCACACCACGCCAGATAGCATCAAATCTTTTACTTTTATTTAATTACTGAATTACTTTTTATGTATAGTCCGATATAAGTCATTTGGCATGGGTTGGATATTGTAACCAAAGAAACGATCAATTAATTAGAGTTTGAGATTAGAAAGACGGACAGACAGACAGACAGACAGACAGACAGACAGACAGACAGACAGACAGACAGACAGACAGACAGACAGACAGACAGACAGACAGACAGACAGACAGACAGACAGACAGACAGACAGACAGACAGACAGACAGACAGACAGACAGACAGACAGACAGACAGACAGACAGACAGACAGACAGACAGACAGACAGACAGACAGACAGACAGACAGACAGACAGACAGACAGACAGACAGACAGACAGACAGACAGACAGACAGACAGACAGACAGACAGACAGACAGACAGACAGACAGACAGACAGACAGACAGACAGACAGACAGACAGACAGACAGACAGACAGACAGACAGACAGACAGACAGACAGACAGACAGACAGACAGACAGACAGACAGACAGACAGACAGACAGACAGACAGACAGACAGACAGACAGACAGACAGACAGACAGACAGACAGACAGACAGACAGACAGACAGACAGACAGACAGACAGACAGACAGACAGACAGACAGACAGACAGACAGACAGACAGACAGACAGACAGACAGACAGACAGACAGACAGACAGACAGACAGACAGACAGACAGACAGACAGACAGACAGACAGACAGACAGACAGACAGACAGACAGACAGACAGACAGACAGACAGACAGACAGACAGACAGACAGACAGACAGACAGACAGACAGACAGACAGACAGACAGACAGACAGACAGACAGACAGACAGACAGACAGACAGACAGACAGACAGACAGACAGACAGACAGACAGACAGACAGACAGACAGACAGACAGACAGACAGACAGACAGACAGACAGACAGACAGACAGACAGACAGACAGACAGACAGACAGACAGACAGACAGACAGACAGACAGACAGACAGACAGACAGACAGACAGACAGACAGACAGACAGACAGACAGACAGACAGACAGACAGACAGACAGACAGACAGACAGACAGACAGACAGACAGACAGACAGACAGACAGACAGACAGACAGACAGACAGACAGACAGACAGACAGACAGACAGACAGACAGACAGACAGACAGACAGACAGACAGACAGACAGACAGACAGACAGACAGACAGACAGACAGACAGACAGACAGACAGACAGACAGACAGACAGACAGACAGACAGACAGACAGACAGACAGACAGACAGACAGACAGACAGACAGACAGACAGACAGACAGACAGACAGACAGACAGACAGACAGACAGACAGACAGACAGACAGACAGACAGACAGACAGACAGACAGACAGACAGACAGACAGACAGACAGACAGACAGACAGACAGACAGACAGACAGACAGACAGACAGACAGACAGACAGACAGACAGACAGACAGACAGACAGACAGACAGACAGACAGACAGACAGACAGACAGACAGACAGACAGACAGACAGACAGACAGACAGACAGACAGACAGACAGACAGACAGACAGACAGACAGACAGACAGACAGACAGACAGACAGACAGACAGACAGACAGACAGACAGACAGACAGACAGACAGACAGACAGACAGACAGACAGACAGACAGACAGACAGACAGACAGACAGACAGACAGACAGACAGACAGACAGACAGACAGACAGACAGACAGACAGACAGACAGACAGACAGACAGACAGACAGACAGACAGACAGACAGACAGACAGACAGACAGACAGACAGACAGACAGACAGACAGACAGACAGACAGACAGACAGACAGACAGACAGACAGACAGACAGACAGACAGGCAGACAGACAGACAGACAGACAGACAGACAGACAGACAGACAGACAGACAGACAGACAGACAGACAGACAGACAGACAGACAGACAGACAGACAGACAGACAGACAGACAGACAGACAGACAGACAGACAGACAGACAGACAGACAGACAGACAGACAGACAGACAGACAGACAGACAGACAGACAGACAGACAGACAGACAGACAGACAGACAGACAGACAGACAGACAGACAGACAGACAGACAGACAGACAGACAGACAGACAGACAGACAGACAGACAGACAGACAGACAGACAGACAGACAGACAGACAGACAGACAGACAGACAGACAGACAGACAGACAGACAGACAGACAGACAGACAGACAGACAGACAGACAGACAGACAGACAGACAGACAGACAGACAGACAGACAGACAGACAGACAGACAGACAGACAGACAGACAGACAGACAGACAGACAGACAGACAGACAGACAGACAGACAGACAGACAGACAGACAGACAGACAGACAGACAGACAGACAGACAGACAGACAGACAGACAGACAGACAGACAGACAGACAGACAGACAGACAGACAGACAGACAGACAGACAGACAGACAGACAGACAGACAGACAGACAGACAGACAGACAGACAGACAGACAGACAGACAGACAGACAGACAGACAGACAGACAGACAGACAGACAGACAGACAGACAGACAGACAGACAGACAGACAGACAGACAGACAGACAGACAGACAGACAGACAGACAGACAGACAGACAGACAGACAGACAGACAGACAGACAGACAGACAGACAGACAGACAGACAGACAGACAGACAGACAGACAGACAGACAGACAGACAGACAGACAGACAGACAGACAGACAGACAGACAGACAGACAGACAGACAGACAGACAGACAGACAGACAGACAGACAGACAGACAGACAGACAGACAGACAGACAGACAGACAGACAGACAGACAGACAGACAGACAGACAGACAGACAGACAGACAGACAGACAGACAGACAGACAGACAGACAGACAGACAGACAGACAGACAGACAGACAGACAGACAGACAGACAGACAGACAGACAGACAGACAGACAGACAGACAGACAGACAGACAGACAGACAGACAGACAGACAGACAGACAGACAGACAGACAGACAGACAGACAGACAGACAGACAGACAGACAGACAGACAGACAGACAGACAGACAGACAGACAGACAGACAGACAGACAGACAGACAGACAGACAGACAGACAGACAGACAGACAGACAGACAGACAGACAGACAGACAGACAGACAGACAGACAGACAGACAGACAGACAGACAGACAGACAGACAGACAGACAGACAGACAGACAGACAGACAGACAGACAGACAGACAGACAGACAGACAGACAGACAGACAGACAGACAGACAGACAGACAGACAGACAGACAGACAGACAGACAGACAGACAGACAGACAGACAGACAGACAGACAGACAGACAGACAGACAGACAGACAGACAGACAGACAGACAGACAGACAGACAGACAGACAGACAGACAGACAGACAGACAGACAGACAGACAGACAGACAGACAGACAGACAGACAGACAGACAGACAGACAGACAGACAGACAGACAGACAGACAGACAGACAGACAGACAGACAGACAGACAGACAGACAGACAGACAGACAGACAGACAGACAGACAGACAGACAGACAGACAGACAGACAGACAGACAGACAGACAGGACAGACAGACAGACAGACAGACAGACAGACAGACAGACAGACAGACAGACAGACAGACAGACAGACAGACAGACAGACAGACAGACAGACAGACAGACAGACAGACAGACAGACAGACAGACAGACAGACAGACAGACAGACAGACAGACAGACAGACAGACAGACAGACAGACAGACAGACAGACAGACAGACAGACAGACAGACAGACAGACAGACAGACAGACAGACAGACAGACAGACAGACAGACAGACAGACAGACAGACAGACAGACAGACAGACAGACAGACAGACAGACAGACAGACAGACAGACAGACAGACAGACAGACAGACAGACAGACAGACAGACAGACAGACAGACAGACAGACAGACAGACAGACAGACAGACAGACAGACAGACAGACAGACAGACAGACAGACAGACAGACAGACAGACAGACAGACAGACAGACAGACAGACAGACAGACAGACAGACAGACAGACAGACAGACAGACAGACAGACAGACAGACAGACAGACAGACAGACAGACAGACAGACAGACAGACAGACAGACAGACAGACAGACAGACAGACAGACAGACAGACAGACAGACAGACAGACAGACAGACAGACAGACAGACAGACAGACAGACAGACAGACAGACAGACAGACAGACAGACAGACAGACAGACAGACAGACAGACAGACAGACAGACAGACAGACAGACAGACAGACAGACAGACAGACAGACAGACAGACAGACAGACAGACAGACAGACAGACAGACAGACAGACAGACAGACAGACAGACAGACAGACAGACGACAGACAGACAGACAGACAGACAGACAGACAGACAGACAGACAGACAGACAGACAGACAGACAGACAGACAGACAGACAGACAGACAGACAGACAGACAGACAGACAGACAGACAGACAGACAGACAGACAGACAGACAGACAGACAGACAGACAGACAGACAGACAGACAGACAGACAGACAGACAGACAGACAGACAGACAGACAGACAGACAGACAGACAGACAGACAGACAGACAGACAGACAGACAGACAGACAGACAGACAGACAGACAGACAGACAGACAGACAGACAGACAGACAGACAGACAGACAGACAGACAGACAGACAGACAGACAGACAGACAGACAGACAGACAGACAGACAGACAGACAGACAGACAGACAGACAGACAGACAGACAGACAGACAGACAGACAGACAGACAGACAGACAGACAGACAGACAGACAGACAGACAGACAGACAGACAGACAGACAGACAGACAGACAGACAGACAGACAGACAGACAGACAGACAGACAGACAGACAGACAGACAGACAGACAGACAGACAGACAGACAGACAGACAGACAGACAGACAGACAGACAGACAGACAGACAGACAGACAGACAGACAGACAGACAGACAGACAGACAGACAGACAGACAGACAGACAGACAGACAGACAGACAGACAGACAGACAGACAGACAGACAGACAGACAGACAGACAGACAGACAGACAGACAGACAGACAGACAGACAGACAGACAGACAGACAGACAGACAGACAGACAGACAGACAGACAGACAGACAGACAGACAGACAGACAGACAGACAGACAGACAGACAGACAGACAGACAGACAGACAGACAGACAGACAGACAGACAGACAGACAGACAGACAGACAGACAGACAGACAGACAGACAGACAGACAGACAGACAGACAGACAGACAGACAGACAGACAGACAGACAGACAGACAGACAGACAGACAGACAGACAGACAGACAGACAGACAGACAGACAGACAGACAGACAGACAGACAGACAGACAGACAGACAGACAGACAGACAGACAGACAGACAGACAGACAGACAGACAGACAGACAGACAGACAGACAGACAGACAGACAGACAGACAGACAGACAGACAGACAGACAGACAGACAGACAGACAGACAGACAGACAGACAGACAGACAGACAGACAGACAGACAGACAGACAGACAGACAGACAGACAGACAGACAGACAGACAGACAGACAGACAGACAGACAGACAGACAGACAGACAGACAGACAGACAGACAGACAGACAGACAGACAGACAGACAGACAGACAGACAGACAGACAGACAGACAAGACAGACAGACAGACAGACAGACAGACAGACAGACAGACAGACAGACAGACAGACAGACAGACAGACAGACAGACAGACAGACAGACAGACAGACAGACAGACAGACAGACAGACAGACAGACAGACAGACAGACAGACAGACAGACAGACAGACAGACAGACAGACAGACAGACAGACAGACAGACAGACAGACAGACAGACAGACAGACAGACAGACAGACAGACAGACAGACAGACAGACAGACAGACAGACAGACAGACAGACAGACAGACAGACAGACAGACAGACAGACAGACAGACAGACAGACAGACAGACAGACAGACAGACAGACAGACAGACAGACAGACAGACAGACAGACAGACAGACAGACAGACAGACAGACAGACAGACAGACAGACAGACAGACAGACAGACAGACAGACAGACAGACAGACAGACAGACAGACAGACAGACAGACAGACAGACAGACAGACAGACAGACAGACAGACAGACAGACAGACAGACAGACAGACAGACAGACAGACAGACAGACAGACAGACAGACAGACAGACAGACAGACAGACAGACAGACAGACAGACAGACAGACAGACAGACAGACAGACAGACAGACAGACAGACAGACAGACAGACAGACAGACAGACAGACAGACAGACAGACAGACAGACAGACAGACAGACAGACAGACAGACAGACAGACAGACAGACAGACAGACAGACAGACAGACAGACAGACAGACAGACAGACAGACAGACAGACAGACAGACAGACAGACAGACAGACAGACAGACAGACAGACAGACAGACAGACAGACAGACAGACAGACAGACAGACAGACAGACAGACAGACAGACAGACAGACAGACAGACAGACAGACAGACAGACAGACAGACAGACAGACAGACAGACAGACAGACAGACAGACAGACAGACAGACAGACAGACAGACAGACAGACAGACAGACAGACAGACAGACAGACAGACAGACAGACAGACAGACAGACAGACAGACAGACAGACAGACAGACAGACAGACAGACAGACAGACAGACAGACAGACAGACAGACAGACAGACAGACAGACAGACAGACAGACAGACAGACAGACAGACAGACAGACAGACAGACAGACAGACAGACAGACAGACAGACAGACAGACAGACAGACAGACAGACAGACAGACAGACAGACAGACAGACAGACAGACAGACAGACAGACAGACAGACAGACAGACAGACAGACAGACAGACAGACAGACAGACAGACAGACAGACAGACAGACAGACAGACAGACAGACAGACAGACAGACAGACAGACAGACAGACAGACAGACAGACAGACAGACAGACAGACAGACAGACAGACAGACAGACAGACAGACAGACAGACAGACAGACAGACAGACAGACAGACAGACAGACAGACAGACAGACAGACAGACAGACAGACAGACAGACAGACAGACAGACAGACAGACAGACAGACAGACAGACAGACAGACAGACAGACAGACAGACAGACAGACAGACAGACAGACAGACAGACAGACAGACAGACAGACAGACAGACAGACAGACAGACAGACAGACAGACAGACAGACAGACAGACAGACAGACAGACAGACAGACAGACAGACAGACAGACAGACAGACAGACAGACAGACAGACAGACAGACAGACAGACAGACAGACAGACAGACAGACAGACAGACAGACAGACAGACAGACAGACAGACAGACAGACAGACAGACAGACAGACAGACAGACAGACAGACAGACAGACAGACAGACAGACAGACAGACAGACAGACAGACAGACAGACAGACAGACAGACAGACAGACAGACAGACAGACAGACAGACAGACAGACAGACAGACAGACAGACAGACAGACAGACAGACAGACAGACAGACAGACAGACAGACAGACAGACAGACAGACAGACAGACAGACAGACAGACAGACAGACAGACAGACAGACAGACAGACAGACAGACAGACAGACAGACAGACAGACAGACAGACAGACAGACAGACAGACAGACAGACAGACAGACAGACAGACAGACAGACAGACAGACAGACAGACAGACAGACAGACAGACAGACAGACAGACAGACAGACAGACAGACAGACAGACAGACAGACAGACAGACAGACAGACAGACAGACAGACAGACAGACAGACAGACAGACAGACAGACAGACAGACAGACAGACAGACAGACAGACAGACAGACAGACAGACAGACAGACAGACAGACAGACAGACAGACAGACAGACAGACAGACAGACAGACAGACAGACAGACAGACAGACAGACAGACAGACAGACAGACAGACAGACAGACAGACAGACAGACAGACAGACAGACAGACAGACAGACAGACAGACAGACAGACAGACAGACAGACAGACAGACAGACAGACAGACAGACAGACAGACAGACAGACAGACAGACAGACAGACAGACAGACAGACAGACAGACAGACAGACAGACAGACAGACAGACAGACAGACAGACAGACAGACAGACAGACAGACAGACAGACAGACAGACAGACAGACAGACAGACAGACAGACAGACAGACAGACAGACAGACAGACAGACAGACAGACAGACAGACAGACAGACAGACAGACAGACAGACAGACAGACAGACAGACAGACAGACAGACAGACAGACAGACAGACAGACAGACAGACAGACAGACAGACAGACAGACAGACAGACAGACAGACAGACAGACAGACAGACAGACAGACAGACAGACAGACAGACAGACAGACAGACAGACAGACAGACAGACAGACAGACAGACAGACAGACAGACAGACAGACAGACAGACAGACAGACAGACAGACAGACAGACAGACAGACAGACAGACAGACAGACAGACAGACAGACAGACAGACAGACAGACAGACAGACAGACAGACAGACAGACAGACAGACAGACAGACAGACAGACAGACAGACAGACAGACAGACAGACAGACAGACAGACAGACAGACAGACAGACAGACAGACAGACAGACAGACAGACAGACAGACAGACAGACAGACAGACAGACAGACAGACAGACAGACAGACAGACAGACAGACAGACAGACAGACAGACAGACAGACAGACAGACAGACAGACAGACAGACAGACAGACAGACAGACAGACAGACAGACAGACAGACAGACAGACAGACAGACAGACAGACAGACAGACAGACAGACAGACAGACAGACAGACAGACAGACAGACAGACAGACAGACAGACAGACAGACAGACAGACAGACAGACAGACAGACAGACAGACAGACAGACAGACAGACAGACAGACAGACAGACAGACAGACAGACAGACAGACAGACAGACAGACAGACAGACAGACAGACAGACAGACAGACAGACAGACAGACAGACAGACAGACAGACAGACAGACAGACAGACAGACAGACAGACAGACAGACAGACAGACAGACAGACAGACAGACAGACAGACAGACAGACAGACAGACAGACAGACAGACAGACAGACTGAAGACAGACAGACAGACAGACAGACAGACAGACAGACAGACAGACAGACAGACAGACAGACAGACA